>NW_025763684.1:600000-811038 GCF_020744475.1 Fusarium redolens | reverse complement strand
AAAGAGAGAGATCCCTAACCCTAACCCTAACCCTAACCCTAACCCTAACCCTAACCCTAACCCTAACCCTAACCCTAACCCTAACCCTAACCCTAACCCTAACCCTAACCCTAACCCTAACCCTAACCCGACACAGTGCCGGCCGCTGATGATTAGCACTGTATGCACTGTGTATCCCTAGATACTGCCGTCGTTTCTTCACAACTTTCTCTTTCTCTTTCTTGCGCTACCGCGCCTCTGCCGAGTGCTAAACACGCGCTCGCGCGCGTACAGCGGTACACCCACCCGCCCAAAGTCTTAAAAAGTCCTTTTTGTCTTTTCTGTTTTGCACTATACTTATACCTAGTCTACGCCCTATTCAGGGCCGTGCGAAAATACACTGTATCGCACTGTGCAGACCCTCAACCTTCAACCCTGACCCCCCTTGTGAAACCCTGACTAACTAACCCAGATAACCCTCCGCGTCACCCGTCAGTGGCTTCCCTACTACTACCAGGCACTGGAGTCCTCACCGACAACAACTACAAAACTACTCTCAAGACTCTCCCTTCGGAGAGCGAAAAGTCTGCCTTCCCCCCCTTAACCCCAACAGCTGGCCTCTTACCTTTCTCGATCAATCCAATCCAATCCAATCCAATCCAAAACCTGTGCTTGTGCTTTAGACTTAGGGCTACGGGTAAAACATCAAAGCGATACCCCAGATGTTCCCCTTCCCTTCAAATCCAAGCCCCTACCTATCTCATCTCATATCCCATACCGGCAACTGAGACGAGATTAATCAGCCGCTTGGCCGCCCTGCTCATCCTACAGCAGCGAGAGCCTAGGTTTCCCTATTAGAACACCAAGCCGTGACTGCAAAAATCTCTTTCCAGTCTAATAGGGAACAGACAACCAGTTGATCATGAATCCATTTATGAATCGCCTCGGATAGGAACCCTCCGAGCTCAATATGCACTGCATATATGGGCAAGGCGACCAGCCAAGAAAAACCGCAGACGTCACTAATATCCCCCTTGGGCTACCCGTCTGCTCCCTTAATCCTAAGATCAATTGCCTAAACCATCACGGTAGTACAATTGTCTCTACAGCCCCGACTTGAGAGACATAGATTGGGGAGGGTCGACTGTGGCTAATCTCAACGGAGTGAAAGAGCCGGAGAAGAGGAAGAAGAAGAAGAAGAAAAACGAGAGAAAAAAGAAAAGAGAGAGAAAAAAGAGAAAAGGCATATGTTAATAATAAACTTAAACCCAATTGATTGAATCTGTCAACCTGATCGTCAACCCTTCTCGCTTCGCTGCTGTATATCCCCATATTCATAATATGGCCGCTGCTCTTCCTGTTCTGAGTTTGGCTGTAGTTGAAAGTGGAGAAATGGTCCGCTCCAAAATTTGGGGGACTGCTTCCCTTTTGAACCCGCCCAGCCAACCCTTGCAGCTACCCCTGCCCCCCCCCCCCCGGCCTTGGTCATCATCCTAGTTGCCGTAATTGTGACTGCAACGAAGCATTCTTCTCGTCTGCCGTTCAAAACGGGACATTAAGAAGGACGATATCCATAAGTTTTGTGACCTTATTGAGGAAATCGCTGTGCCTTTTATCTTAAAGGAAGATGCATCCACTCCCGGCGCAAAAAATATATTGCTGAGCCGGCTCGAGGAAGAAGGGACTCGTCGTGGCATGAAATACTCTGGGGAAATATATTGAAGTATGTTTTCGTTCGACTTGTACTGTTTAACACAAATACATAACTTTTCGCCCATCTTACGTGAAGAAATACATGTTGGAGTGGTGGTGATGATGCTGGAGTCGCGACGTGGTTTTTCCGAATATTATTACTGGTAATTCATTTTTTCAACACTCAACGAACTACCCTGTACCAAACAACCCATTCCGTGGCCGCTACGTATTTTACTCTTCAACCACCGTAAAGTACATATTCGACTTAGGCTATCTAGTATTTAGTATTGCGTCGGAGTTCTTTCCTTCACTTGGTGTGTATTATTTTACAGAATTTTTGGGTCGAGTATGATGTCGGTTTTGAAACATCGGTCCAAGTATGGTGCCGGCCAAAACTGCCTAATTTCCCGTTAAACCTCGACGGCTTATTCTAGCTGGGCAACAAACCTTGTCCAGGCTTTGGGACCTAACAACTTGCTTTTTTTATCCGTCGCCTGCTGCGATCATAACTTATGCACGTGTGCGCTACAAAGGTAGCCTTAAAATTGCGCAAGAGAGTACATCATAGTTCTCACCCCATCATGTACGCTCTGCATACGTTCACGCCGCCCACCCCCGTCTGGTTCGACAGTGCACCTCAAACTAGTGTTATCTTCGCCATAAGGATGAAAGGTAGCTATTGCACTATCTATTATGGAGAAGCCTCTGCCCGTCTTGACTGATCTTCACAGTGATTACTACATTACTCTAGCTTGGCTGTCATCTGATCTCTGACTGCCTTTCTCAAACGTTTTTGTGGCCTCCACGACCCATCCGTTTCATCTGTCTGCGCGGTTAAACTCGTGTCGCCTGAATGGATCGAATCCGTATTGGCAACAGCCTTGCCAGCTCGTACACGGCCACGCCGTCGGAAATATCTCCGGAGCCTTTCCCGCTCATCCGCTGTTCGTGGATATTTCCTAGCTAGTAGCTGCAGATAACGACATCCTCGTGACTGTGCTGCCAGATCTCTTGCAGCGTCTTGCTCGGCTTGTCGTGTCGCGGAACGCGAAAACATGCGAGATTGTCCGATTTCGGGTGTGATGCTCGCAACTGGAGAGCTGGGGTCGACATCGCCTGCCTCTAACAGTTCCTCGAACAATCGACTGAGTTCATCTAGAGTCTTATCCCGGATGCGTGTAACCATCCGTAGTTGGGGCGGATGGCCTCTCTCTACGACGGGAAAGATACAACCCCTGTTGTACGCCTCAACCGCACGGCCAAGTTGAAGTGCATCAATGTCAATACAGTCACGCGTGCTCCTGACTAAATCCCCGGCAGACCAGTGGTAGCACGGCTTTGCATTATCTGAGCTATTCACCCACCCAGTGATGCCGAAACGACGCTTGCATACCTCTGATAATAGCTGCGATAGATTATCTTGCACAGAGACGTGGCGATCTACGTCGTTGACTTTTCGCGTTGGCATAGCTGGTTCGTGGTGCCTTGTGGACTTATCCAATGGGGTATTATGGATAATCGAGGCCCAGGTAAGCCGGCGTTTGAGATTGGTAGCCCGGCTTTCCTTTGTCGTCGTTAGAAGCTCTGTGTCTGATGGCCAGGGCAGAATCCAATGCGTCAATAGCACAATCCGCCTCAGCTGTGCGTACCACTGTGTTGCGGCCGCCGCCCCAAGACCCATCTCCACGAGCTCGATGCTTCGACGAGTTGCGATACGGTAGGGCAGCGAAGCCCACCCTCTCCGACGCTTCATAGCCGTGCCAGTAGAGCTCGGCGAGAATAGGTCATCAAAGAGATCCTTCATGCTTGTCGACCGTATTTTGTTTCCGGCGACAAGGTGCGGTCTCGTGTGGCTCACATCACGTTGACGGTCGTGAAACAGGTTCGATAGCCCATCGTAGCATAAGCTTGGTGGACTAGACACTGGATAGCTCATCGACGCCTCGTCCGTCACATCAGAGCCCGTCTTCCAGCTAATACTCTTCAAGGCCACACGCCAGACATCCCGCTGAAAGAGCTCGATGACTGTGGAGTGCAGGTATTCGAGCCACAGTCTCTTTGCCGCCGCGTCGTCCTGCACTCGATATCGCCCTAGCCAACTCTGGGCTTGCCACATGCGAACGTGAACGTCTCGAATATCCTTGAGGACTCTCCATTGACGCTTGTAATCCTGGCGTAGGAGGTCGTTACCTACGGCGAGTCGATCGCCAACATCGGAAGCGAACCGCCAGGTATTCCAGTCAAACTTCCCTGGTAGCCACCAACCAAATCCGTGCGACTTAGACGTCTTGTTCAGACCTAGCCCTTCTCGCTCTACCTTGACGATCCGCGCTTCCCCACCCTCAACTCTCACGCGCTGCGTCGACGTCCATCTATCTCCCCAGAGTACCGATTCTTTCGCGATGAGGGAACAATCGTAGCTGAACCGAAGTCCACGAAGCGCTGCTGCCATAACAACAGTCTCGGGAAGTGAATATTTCAAGCCGGTCTGCGATTTTACATACTCAAATAGGAAACAATATCGATTGACGCTAGCACGGAGGAAACGGGCCATCGTTTGAGAAGAAACGGAGAAGAATGGATGGTCCCTCTCTTTATCTTCTTCATCATCGCCTGACCCATCCTGCGCGGGGCTAGATGAGAACATACCAGTGATACGCCGTAGAAGGGCCAATGATACCCTGTCTTCTGCACGTATACCATATGTGAATGGGTGATGTGTTGATTCTTCATGATGTATCTCATCATCATCATCATCATCCTGGTCGACAGCAGGAACGTTGCGATGAATACGGAGCTTGCTCAGACGGTAGGCACATTGTACTCGGGACTGGTGGGCATGTGCCCCTCGTGTGGAGTTACGTTGATCTCTGAGATACGATGGGTCTAGCGCCATGCTCTCGGTGTGGCGGTTCTGGAACGGGTACTGCTTAGCTGCATCGAAGGGAACTTTGATGAGGTTGTAGAACTGGCTATACACGAGACCGTTTCGAAGCTCCCAGCTTGATGAACTAGGAGTGATGGTCATGTCTCTCGCATCGCGAAGAGTGACAAACGGATAGGTCGTCCTGCGGATTGGCGGAGCCTGACGTTTGCCCGATTCGTCCTTGCAAGCGTCTTCCTCACGATGATACAGCCGATTTTGGATCCGGCTCCACTGTAGCCGGCGACGCCAGAGCCTATCCATGCAGCAACGGCGCCAGATAAGTACGCGTCCATGTGGTCCTGTATCGGCCGGCGTCATCTGGCGGCCGATGTCAATGTAAGTGACATCCGGATCAATGTACGCCTCGTCAACCGCAGAATTCCAGTGGTGCTGCCACTCCGCGAGTGCCGACTCGAACGTGGGCCGCATCCATGTCAGTTTGGTGTTCTTAGCAGCCATGTAGAGTCGCAACCCTGCATATTCAGGCCAGAGAGCAGCCCTGGAATGTATCTCCTCCCATAAAGCTGCGAGGTAGCGGGACTGAAGCGTGACGTAGAAGTGCTTGCGTCGTGACCCCGGCTGTGCGGCCGGACCGTCTCGTCTTTTCGCTCCGGTAAACCCATCCAGTTCTTCTTCCATATCGGCCTCATCTTCCTCCGCCACCGCCAGAGCTACTAACGCTTCCCGGGGCGCACTGCAGTCCGAAGACGCGATGGCATGTGTCTTTGGGATATACTGGAGTATGTTATTGTCATCGACAACAGCTTGTATGGCGGGCAGCATCACCTCCTCGTACCAGTGCACGAAGTTCTTTTTGGGAATACAGGTCTGGCTGTAAGGATCGGAGAGCTTGCCGGAGAAAAGGGCAGGGAAGAAGGCCCAGATGAACGTATCCGCAAGGCCAATGACACGTCCAAGGCAGTAGTTGGGGACATTGTGGAGGCGAATTTTTTGGGATCTCCGCGCGGTAAGCTTGAGTACGTTATCAATATTACGTGAGGCATGATGTTATTTTCGAGACCTAAGCGCGCGCTTTAGACGTATGGGAGGTTTCCATGACCCGCTTGAATCGGCAGAGTCGCTATCACTTGTATTGCTCTTTACGCTCTCGCTCTCCCTCTCGACAGATTTAGATTCTATTGTGTCCTCGTCTGCTGTTTGGTCACAGTTAAGGGCAGACTTCTGATGGCTGAATCCATGCCGTGTCATCCGGTTGTTAGAGCCAGTGGAAGACTGACTTAAGCAGGGGATCGTGCAACCTAACGGCATAGAGCTGTTCCCAGCTTGTTTGTCCATGGACTCGGTCTGTACGATCCTGATGAGTTCGCTAAATAACTGATCTAACTCCTCAAGTGTGCTATTACGTATACGTTTCACTAGCCTCAATATCGGTGGTCGGCCCCGTTCAGCAAGGGGGTAGATCTTCCCATTGCTACAGGGCTCAACAGCTCGACCAATGTTGAAAGCATCAACAAAAAGTGTAGTAGCGGTACATTGAAGAAGATCATCAGGGGTCCAGTGAAAACGTCTGTCCAACGGGTCGGACTCGGGTGTCCATCCAGACGTTCCGAAGCGCCTGGCTGATGTTGTGATCATGGTTTCACAGAGCTTGTCTCTTATTGTGATCTGGCGTTCCCTGTCCTCCATAGGACAAATAGGTACGGTAGAACGACAGCTGTACAGACGTAATAGATCGGGAGTGGCGTAAACAATAGAGACCCAGATCAGTCTCCGTTTAAGGCCTTTCTTGCGGCTCTCCTTTGTGGTAGAAATGATATTTGTAGTGGATGGCCAAGGCAGTATCCAATGTGTCAGTAAAAGGAGCCGACCAAGCTTCATGAACCAACGAGACGCTTCTGCGCACCCTAGGACTTCACTTATGACCTCAAAACTGCGCCGCACAGCAATACGATAAGGAGTGATTTTATGGTATTTTCGTGGTTCAAGTCGTCCTTCATGGAGATCAAATCCCAAGAGGTCACATACAAGGTCCCAGATATCCAGTGAACGAACCTTGTTACCCGTCAGAAGATATGGTCGAGTGTGACTGATACTCCGGCGTCGATCGTGGAACAAGTCTTGTAGAACATCGTAGCAATAATCTGGGGGGTCAGATTTAGAGAATTCAGTGGCCGCCTTCTCGTTGAGGTCAGAACCTGTCGTCCAGTCGAGGCTCTTGACGGCTTCGGACCAGACGTCGCATTGGAAGAGCTCGATCACAGTACTGTACAGGTACTCAAGCCAGATGCCCCGATTGACTGGCCGTTCTCGAACTGAGTAATGCTGAGCCCACTTATAGGCCTGCCACATGCGTGCATGGACATCACGAATGTCCTGAATAACCCTCCATTGACGACCATAATCGCGTTGTATGATATGGTGGTTCGCAATAATTCGATCGCCAACATCATTTTTGAAGCGCCATTTATCCCAATCAAATTTACCTGGGAGCCACCAGCCTAGCCCATAGTCCCTTGAAGATTTGTACAAGCCTAGACCTTCTAGCTCTACTTCGTCACCCTGCTGCTGATCGTTTTGTGGTGTAGTACTGCGGCCCTGTCTCCATCGATCTCTCCACAACAATGGTTCCTTTGCGATGATACCAGACATGCTGAAACGGAGGCTACGGAGCGCCATTGCCATAACAGCAGTCTCTGGTAATGAGTAACTGGGTCCAGTCTGAGACTTGATGTGCTCGAAGAGGAAACAATACCTATTGATATGGCTATGTAGGAAGCGTGCCATGGTTCTTGACTGTATGGCGAAAAAAGGTGGCTCCAGGTCGGGCGTAACCTCTTCATGGACAGCCGAGACGGCTGTCTGCGAGGGGGCCAAGTGAGGGAGTATACGTTGTAGAAGCGCCCAAGAGAGGCGATCCTCAGCTCGAACGCCATATGCGAACGGAACTGGGATCTCGTCTTCACCATTTGGAATCAAGGCAGCTCGAACCCGAAGTTTGCTTAATCGATAAGCGAGCTTGAGAGAAGCTTGATTTGCATGACTTCCACGGGTAGACTTTTCACAATCAGCGAGGTAGGAAGGATCCAGAGCCATCTTTTCGAGCTGGGGGTTCTGAAACGGGTACTGTTTGGCGGCATCAAAAGGAATCTTGACGAGGTTATAAAACTGGCTATAGAGGAGACCTTCACGAGCCTCACGGCTATTGTGGGTGGGTGTGATTGTCATGTCGGCCGCGTCGCGCGTGGTGACGAACGGGTACTCAGCTTGACGAAGGGTTGAGACGCCACATTGACGTGGCTCAAAAGACTGTGAGTGGTTATGTTCGTCAGGCTTCGCCGTGTTGTACTGACGACTCCATGCTTGTCGCTGCCGCCATAGTCGTCTCAGACAGCAGCGGCGCCAAATAAGGACATTAGACTCAGCAGCAGACCCAATTTGAGGGGTATATTGACGACCAATGTCGATAAATGTACAGTCTGGATCGAGGAATTTCTTGTCAACAGCGGCATTCCATTGATTGTCAAAATCACTGAGGGTCTGAGCGATATCCAAGTGCATGTATGCAAGCTTCAGGTTCTTCGCCCCCATGTATAGTCTTACGCCAGCGAATTGTGGAAATGCTATTATTCGCGATTGAATTTCCTGCCATATCGCCCCAAGGTGTCTGTGTTGAAGTGAGTATGAGAGTGCGTTGCTCCTTGTGCCTTGACCAAGCACATCCATACTCGCATTTGCACCTGTAAGACACTCAGTGGAGATACCCTCCTGTCGAGCGCGTGACGTAGATTGAGCGACTCGGCGGCTTGGGGGAATGTACTGGAGTATGCTTGGATCTTGAACTGCTGCTACAACCGCTGGCAATAGGACCTTATCATACCATAATGTGTATTGCTCCTTGGGAATTGAAGTCCGCTTATAGGAGTTATCATGTATGTGGCGATGGCACAAAGCAGGGAAGAACACCCAGATGAATGTATCTATCAAGCCCTGAACCCGTCCAAAGCAATAGTTTGGGATATGATGTAATAGACGTCGTTGCTGGCAACTCCCTCGCGGCTGAAGATTGTTGCGATGAAAGCCTTCGGTAGGGATGTCGAGGCTGATGTGAACGTCATCCGTGAGGTTGAAGATAACATGTGGTTGCGGGTACCACTGAATACCCAACCTGGCGACAGCCAAGGACGAGGGGAAACTACATATGCTGTCGACGTCGTACGTTTTTCGGATGAAGTTATCTGTAAAAGGCTGTGCAAGGCGATGTTTGGCTTCCAAGCAAAGACTCGGTGGTACGCCACCGCATAGAGATCCTTCAAGAGCGATTTGGCAAGCTGCCCTGTAATCACGTTGACGCGAGCTTGTGTGCTCTTGTGAATTAGAATTGTGAGGCAGGTTATTACTGCAAGGATCGTCCGCCGAAGAAGCATGATCGAGAATATCAGAAGTGGGTTCAGTGACATGCGGTAGGGGGTCATGGCTATGATCATCATTCATCAATCCATCGAGCCGAGCGATAACATCTTCTAGTGAGTCACAAGAACGGTGGCAAGCAGTCTCGATTAACTTCCCGTGGTCTGCATCATGTTCTTCTCTTGAACAGCTTGGATGCATCATCCACTCCTGAGCAAGATGTTTCTCGAGCCTCGGGATTGGGTTCTCTGAAGGCGGCGGATTTTGAGGGCGGTGATTGGTAAATTCGGGGATGCCATAGGATCTATCCTCAACATCATGGCCATCGGCGACGTCATCAATATGGTGAAGAGAAGCTATAATCAGGGTCAGTTATGCGGGTTGTAGCCAGGACTCGAGATGGTGCTTCAAGGGATTTGAGGCGAAACCATTCTTGACAGGCATCTCGCACGGGAGTGAGATGAAGAGACTTACCTGAATGAGGGATAGATTGCGTGCCCAGGCTGAAATGAGTCGTTTGTTCTTCTATAACTTGGCGAGACTGGGGCGTTGCATTACCCGTATGTGGATCATCATCCTCCACAGATGGTAGATCACACGGTCCTTCAGCTGAATCCACCTCTACGCCGCTTGGTTCGTGATCGATCAAAGTAGACTCGACCGGCAGTGGATCTTCATCTGGTATGGGAATGTGGAGTTGCGACTCCAGGTGGAAGCCGGTACTCGGGTCCGTTGACGATGCAGCTGGTGACTGCCGAGACAACGTATGGTGGTAATGCACGAATTCTGTTTGGTGCAGTTCGGCGGGCGGGAGAGAGGGCTGCACGGCTTGCTGATGTTTTCGTTCGTAGTATCGTTGTGATCGTACGCGCTGCAGAGCACGCTCCCGAGCGACCCGCGCTTCTTCAGATTCTGTCTTCCTGGGTCGACCACGACGTCTAGGGGCTGGTTGAGACATTATCTTGCTTGATCTCTGATGGCAACGGAAATGGGTTCCATAACATTAAGATCTGCGAGACGCGTCTTCTGGCTGGGCTCGTAGTTTACATAATCGCGTTAAAAAAAGCAAAAACAATGAACAAGAGCGCGGCATCCTTCCAAGGTGCTGGCGCCCAATAAGGCCCGGCCTTACAAACAACCTCGAGACATTTCTTTTTAGAATTATCGCAAAGAGAGCTACGCACTGTAAGTCTTTGTACGATATTTTGCACTAGCATATGACTCCCTATTTCGTCAAGGCTTGAGGACTCAATGAAGCTACCAGGCCAATTGAATGGTAGCTCTCCCCCTCGTCGCCTTGGATTTTAGGGTAATAGGTTTCAACTGATCAGGAAAGGTCGCGAAATTGTGTCACCAGGTTTTCGCGCTAAACCAGATTGAATTAATCGTGAGCCAAGACTTTCAAAGTGGGTCGTCGCTATACCTATTTGAATTTATCGTGAGCCAAGAAATTCTTTGTCATCAACCAACTTGACTAGAATCAATCGACTAAATATTCTGAATCATCATAACTTATTCCACAGACTTGAGAAAAATCGGGGTCTAGTTTCATCAAAATAAGCTTGTCTCGCTCTATCATATACTTGGCTTTTGGCCCATTTTGAGAAGTTTTTGTTCTCTGAACTCACGCATCAACCCTAACCTCCATATCCCCATATGAGTGGCTTCTTCTGCGGCGGCGCTACGCGTCGTAAGAGGATATCCTCTTTGAGCCACGCCGCTAGCTTGTCCGGCGTTACGAGCTCGCCGTCGGGCCAGCTATAGAGTGAGCCGTCTGCCGCAGCCCGGGGCGTACGGCACCAGGCCTATAGGTTTTCGTCTGTTAGCCGTCCATGGGGCTCCTGCGTAAAAAGAGGGAAGGGAAAGGGGGAAGAGAGGGGGGCGGCCGGGGAGGACGCGCCTTCCACTCCCGCTGCTTCGCAGCGTAACTCCGCGCCGTGTTCGCCAGCTGTTCGTCCTTCTTCGCCCGGAGGGCGGGCCTCCGGGCGGCGCGGGCGCGCTCGTCTGCGGCCGTGTACGAGTCGTCCGCGGCCATCTCGGTCGATCGAGGCCTTTCTATGCGGTGTCGTTTTTCCGTCCGGAGCTAGATAAGTTGCGGGGGACTTATCAAACGCACTTATCAGGCGTCGCGCACACGATTTCACGGGCCGCCTTTTGCGGTGGATAAGTTGTCACGTGGTCTAAGCGAATTACGACGTAATTGCGGGCACCATCGATAAGCAATTCCCTTCACAAGGCGATACTGAAATTGCATGACAAGACGACATCAAGTCATGTTCAATGATCTTAAGAGTTATAGTGCATTTCATTACGAAAATCGCGCTCACGACCTTATGCTACATCTCGCAGCATTGGACTCCAATAATAGTTCCTGTCGACGGGGTAGCTGACTTGTACAGCTCTCTCTTATGATCATCATCTTAGTTCCTTCTTTCTACCAGGTAAAGACAGTCCGAGACGGAGAGTAAGTGTCTCTGAAGAAGCTTCAAAGATAAGAGTGTCGGGATGCGTTTGCTCCTTGGTAACTTTGCCATTCGATTGACTCCTGTGAAGTGCTCATTTTGTGAGATATAATGAAAATTGTGTGCTTCCGTAATGAGCAGCTTCTTGAGGCTGCATTCTCTTATTATGTAACAGCCCGTGATGTAATGATCGTCATGGAATTGAACTAGCCATCGATTGTATGGGGTAAGATCTGACCGTTTCTTCGCCAATCCCAAGTCGCGTTAGCTCTTTCAGGGATAGTACAATTAACCTTCACATTTAGCATGAGCAGCTTGTTCTTATTACCCCTTTGAGCGGCACGAGGCTCCAGACAATCTTTACCGGCCTTGTGGCGGAGGTGCGATTGTCGAGCGGAAAGGATAGAAGATTACTTCACTGCATTTTTAAGTCGAGCACTGGGGGGAAAGGGACCCATACACGAGACGTACGGTTCGCCTCATAGGCCTGAGTTATGCGTATAATGGCAATCCGAACCGACATTTCCAGAGTTTGGCACGCCGATGGTTGGTTGGTTGGTTGTATTCCTACTCGGTTTTAGCCGCTTTTTAACAGCAGCCATGCCCGGCTAGTGGGGTTTGGCCGACAGCCGAGACGCACCGAGTATTCATCCGTGCCGCCCCACTTCGCCAGACATCAAACGATATTTGGCCAGCTGTCTCCAAACTTCCCACTTTCTCCTCCTCCCTAACTTCTATCTACGTCGGCCGGCCAGCTTCCATAGATCGTGGTTTGAGATACTAATGTACATGTGTGTTTTGCCTCCAGCAAGGCGGACTGTCCGCCTCGTGTGCGGGTCCTTTCTACCTACAGTCTCCCCCCAGTGCTCAGCTTTGTCTGGTCAGGAACTGATCCTGAATTGCCCAAGGATCTGGGTTTGCTCCATAAATTTGACGACTTTTGCTGCTACTTTGCGCTCGCTCAGCAGTGTTCGAAGATTTTGACGTCCTGGACATTGTCCTAGTTCCAGGTTTCGGAGTGCAGAGTGCTTCCTGCACTGGAGCAGAATGTGAGCCACTGTCTGTCGCCCTTCTCTGCAGTCGCATCCCGGGTCCGTGAACCCTGGTACTCTTTGTCTGAAGAGGAAGTCATTCATCCCGATCTTCTCGGTGCGAAGTTGAGTGTATATGGCGCTCTGCCTCTTGGCGAAGTGCTTGTGTGGCTGTAGTACTCTCGGTGTTGGTTCTGGTGTGTGCCGGAAGGTTGCCCTACCCCTAGTTTCCTGATGCCATTGTGCTTGCCATCTCCTGTTGACAACTCTGCGCGACCACATCTTCAGTGTGGCTTTCAATGAGCGTAATATTGGAGGCTGCTGTGCCCTTGGACCTGGTGGTCCTCTCTGTCTCCATCCCGTGGCTTCCTTGGCTGCTCGATCGGCAGCTTCGTTACCGTATATCCCCTTGTGGGCTGGAATCCATCGAACCTCGACTGGTAAGCCTTGCGCCCGCAGTGTCTGTATCCTCTGTGTGATGTCTTGGAGAAGGTAAGATCCTGATTTACCCCTTGGCCTCGCTACCGACCTAATGGCTGCTTGGTTGTCTGTGTAGATCATGACTTTCGTTCTGACGTTGCCTTGATCTCGATCTTGTTGAGCGATCTGGAGAGCTAAGGAGACCCCCTGAAGCTCACCGGCGTATACTGTCGATACAGTGTCTTCACCCATATAGGCGCTCTTGGCTTGATTGGTGGTGGTACATACTGCTGCTGAACCCACGTGACCGTTGATACGACTTCCGTCCGTGTATATGTGTATGGCGTCAGGCTCCTTTTCGATGCTGTGCTGGTGCCTTGACCGTGCTTTCTCGGCATTCTCCCCGATGAACGTCTTCGGGCCTATCCACCATGGGGCGACGACGTACGGGGTAATTACCTCTAGTTCCTTGAGACTGAATCCTTGTTCTTCTTGTATGGCCTTCTGTATCGCTCTGCGTGGGCTCATTCTGATGTTCCGCTCTCGTATGCGGTTTGCGCGACGTTGTTGTTCCTGTTCCCCAAGGGTTTCTGTCCCGAGGGTGATTCTTCCTAGACACTCGGCGTTGTGTTTCCAGATCTGGTGCTCGACGGGAAGGAGATATGTCTCGACATCCAGGGCTGGAATTGATGTGGCTTTGAAAGCACCAGAAATTGCCCTGGCCGCTCGCGCCTGTAGACGTTGTAATTGCTCCAATGTCTTGTGGGTGTACGGCGTGTTCCGTGTTTTCCAGTTGGCGTTCGACCACGCGGAGCACGCGTACATGATCTGCGGCAGCACAGCACCCCGATAGATGTTTCTCATGTCATGGAACGTAAGGCCCCAGGTCGAGCTTCCCAGGCTATGGAGAGCTGAGATCGTCCTTGTCGCCTTCCGCTGTACCTCATCTAAATGGGGTTTCCATTGTAGTGCAGAGTCCAGGATGAGCCCCAGATACTTGCAAGTCTGCTTTGCGGGGATCTCACCCCATGTTGTGTGTAGCGGATGCTGTGTGTCTATTCTCGTCCGTGCTCTAGTGAAGTGTATCAGCTGGAATTTACTAGGCGAAAAGACTGATGCGTGGGTTTTCGTCCATCGCTCTGCTCTTTGGAGTGCCCGTTGGAGCTTGGTGCAGGTTTCTATCGTTGAGCCTCCCCATGTTAAGATAGCTACGTCGTCGATGAATCCAGTCGCAGTGGTTTCCTCTTCCAAGTCACATTTCTCGACAAGGTCTGCGTTGTAGAAGATGTAGAGAATGGGTGAGAGGGGCGAGCCTTGTACTGTGCCTGTTGAGACTATGTGTCGTTCTGTTTTGAATCCATCGATCGAGATTCTAGTGTATCGGTCTTGAAGAAGGCTGGCGATCCACCTAACCGTCTTCTCATCAATCCTTCTCTTCCGTAGGTTGTGTAGGAGCCGCTTGTGTGATACGTTATCAAAAGCGGCAGAGACATCAAGCAGGAGAAGGCTCGCCACTTGCCCTCGCCCCCTGTTCCAAGCTTCGTAGATCTTGTCGATGATGTGGTGTATTGCATGCTCGGTTGATCTCAACTTTCGACCTCCCATGTGTGTTGAAGGGAGCAGGTTGTGTATCTCTGCCACGTAACTTAACCGATCTGCTATAATGGCATCCATGATCTTGCCTATAGTGTTTAACAATCCTATCGGCCGGTATGACGCAGGGATGGTGTAGTTATCTTTTCCTTGCTTCTTTAGCACCACCGTCGTTGACTCCCTAAAGTGTTGGGGACAGTATCCCAGATTGAGGCATTGGTTGTATATCACCGTTAAGTGAGGCTTAATCCATGTCACCGCCAGCTGAAGTGCCTTGTTCAGGATACCATCAGGGCCAGGAGCTTTGAATGGAGAGGCTTCTTGTATCGCTCGCTCTACTTCTTGTTCTGTGATGGGTGGCAACGCTATTCGATCCGGATATGTTGAGCCTTCGATATCGCCAAGTTCAGCTTCCCGTGGGGCGGGAAAGAAGGCCTCTCTGAAGATTTCCGCCTTCTCTGCTGGGTCTGAGACCATCTGAAGAGTGTCTGGGTTCTGTATCGTGGGTGTCACTTCTGGTGCCTGCGTGTTTCTGTTCCTGGCCCACTTGGCTAACTTCCAGAGGGCTTCTGGTGACTTTGACGCCTTCTCCACGTTCTCTCGATGCGCTCTCCTAAGCGCTTTCTTGATCACCCTGCCTTTGTTATTTCTGGCCGCTCGGTATGCTTCCCATGTTTCGTCCGTGTGGTAGAGGCTGTATATTCGTCTGAGACGCTTGGTCTCCGTCAGCGCCCTCGTGCATTCTTCATCCCAACCCCGTTTAGACTTGGGCGACCATATCCGTTGTGGTACGGCTTCATCTATCGCATTCTGCAAAGCTGTAACTAACTCTCCCACGTATCGGTCGAGCGCGCCTCGAGTTCTGGGTCTTCGCCGTGGCGGTAAGTTATTTACCATCGCAGACTTGAGTCTCTTTTCGTCTACCGTTTTCCAGTTTCTGCTGGGCTCTCGGCTGAGCTCTTTGACTGAGATGTCGAGAGAAGTAACAATCGGCAGGTGGTCCGAATCGTGGTCGAGGCTGCGATCAACCTCGCTCCTGATGACCCGGTCCGCCAAGCCAAGGGTCGCCAAGCAGAGGTCGATAGTTGCCTGTCTACTGCCTTCTTCGTACGTGATGGTGCCTGGCGCTAAAGTGCTTGTGAGGTCAAAATCTTCTATGAGCTCTACAAGGTCCTCTGCTTCAGCCTCCGTTCTGGGACCATCCGGGCCTCCCCACATCTCGTGATGTAGATTGAAGTCCCCTACAACTATCTGTTCTCTTTGCTGAGCTGAAAGGAGGATTCTCCGTAGATGAGGTAGTACGCTCTGCCTGTTTTCTGCTTTCCGGTCGGGATTGTAGATGTTGTGCAGTTTGATTTCCCCGGTGTCGTTCCCTGGTCCTAGGGCGAGAGTTACCGTGCAAATATACTGGCTGTATGATTCAAATTTCCATTTGGAGTGATCGAGTCGCTTGTTGATGAACATGCAGACCTTCGCTGGGCCCTCGCCCTTGCTCTGTGGATAACATAGGTGAAAATGATCTTTCGCCGGATGGTGTGTGGTGTCTGCAAAGGTATTCACCCATGGTTCTTGAATGGCGAGGATATCGAAGTCCACGATCTTCGGGTCCCGCAGTAGAGTGGCCATTACGATATCCCTTGACTTCCTTACGTTGTACTGTAGTATTGAAAGTGATCTCGTACAACTCATTGGCGGTTATCGACGTCCATGCTATCCGCTTGATATGTGCCGTGTGGTCGCATTAGGTTTGCGTCAAGGGCTTCCAGGGCTCTTCTAGTTGGCGTTATGATCCTATGGGGTCGTTGACTTCCTATGTTGACCGTGATCTCGTCTCCTACACCGTTGGTTGGGACTGTATTGCTTCCAGGGTTGACTCTCTTTTGTCCCCTCTTTGTCGGCGACCTGCTTCTTCCTTGTCGATCCTGCTGGGTGCGGCCGGGTAGGAGGGATGGTGCTCCCTCCCGCACGACTCGTCCAGTCGGTTCCTTCTGGACTCCCACCATTGTGTTTGCCTGGTTGACTGCCGCGCTACTTTGTGGAACCAGATGGTATCTAGGGCGGGCAGCATACGCCGCTTTGACTTTGGCCATCTCCTGCTTCCTGTCTACGCATTGATGGCTCCATGCTTCATGTTGACCTTTGCAATTTGCGCACTTTCGAGGTACGCTCTTGTCGGACTTGACGCAGCATTCGCGGGACGCATGTTCTTGAGCGCAGTAGCCGCATCTCGTTGTTGCCTTACACTGGGTTCCTATGTGGCCATATCTCTGACAGCTGAAGCATTGCCTCAATCGACACGACCTATCATACAGTTCGCACTGAAAGACCTCCCCTTGCCATATCAAGCCTTCATCAATGATCTTGTTAGCATCTTGTGGCTTTGTGAACTCAATGATGACCGAGGATGCGCTCTTCGTCGCAAATGTCCTCGTGAGCCATCCGATATACTTTATCCCGGCATTTGGGATGAACGGCCTGTTTTCCTGTAGTATGTTATCTCTCATGTCTTCAAATCGTTCTACATCCATTGAGCTAGTCCGGATGCCGTGCACGAGTACACCATATGTTGGGATACGAACGGAGGCTCCAATGCCGAGTCGGTGCTCCCAGTCCTCGGCGAACTGTCGGAGTATCTCCATGTCAGAAGTCGTAGCCGTTTTGATGCTGAGGTCACCGCTTTTCAGTTGGTTAGTTGATGCTGTCTTGATCTTCTCGATGTGCTCATTGCCGCTTTGTTCTATAGCACGGTCTACGTGTGCCTTCAGGCTGCGGGGGTTCATCGCCCGTAGGCTGGCTACGGTAAGTGGGTTCCGAACGTTTACTATGATCTCACGAAGTACTTGCGATGGCGGTGCCTTGAGTTGGTTCAGTGGATTGTGCATGCTTGTAGCTAGCCCATTTCCAGCCGCTACAGATGCGTAAGTTCGCAGTGTGCCCGATCGATTGTGCTGTTCTGTGTCTTTGGCCTCCCTCACCAGTCTCATGACTGTTCTGCCGATGTCGGTCGATTCTTTGGCCGCCGCCTTCGTTTCGTCTTGTTTTTCATGACTCTCGCGTATTTTTTCCAGCGTCCGCTGGCTTGTGTTTGCCGCTTGTTTAAGTTCCATCTTGATTTCGTCTAGAGCCTGCATCGTGCTTTCCGCTGCGATCTTTGCTTCCGTTCTCGCCATCCGGAGCGCGTCGTGTACGGTGCTGACATCTGGGATGTTGTTGATCTTGTTAACAAGGGACAGTGCGCCCATAGCCATAGTCCTAGCCAGATCATAGGGAACGGGTTGGTCTTTCGCGCGTTCGATATACAGGAGGGTGTCCTTGAGGTATTTGCCGAGTTGCGTGGCATGCTCGCGGAATTCGGCGGGCCATGCCCCTTCTTGGGGCAACGAGGTCGCCATGACAGTCTAAAAACGCACTGAGCGATGCGCTAGACTCCAGGCTATTCAATCAACCCGTCAAAGAAGCGTTTGAGCACGGTTTGTGGCTGTTGTTTCAAAAATTCGTTCTCGCTGTTGTGAAAAGTTTTCAAATGGGCACGCCGATGTACAGTCTTGTAAACAGCTGGCCAAGCGCTAAAAAATGGCGTTAGCGAAGTGGGGGCGCCTCGGATGAATATTTCGGGCGCTTCGGCTGCCGGCCAAACCCGCTCGCCAGACATGGCTGCTGTGGAATGGCGGCTAAAACCGGGGAGGAAGAGAAACTGAACCAGCAACTGACGGCTGCCTGGGTGGCGAGAAAAAGCGGAGACTGTCTAATCTCAACGCTCCGACCCGAGACGAAGCAAATTCGAAGGTTTTTTTTTTTTCTTTCTTCGAAAGAACGTGACTAGTAGACGCTCGACATGGTCGTGTCGGCTTCGTGACTTGCAACAACCTTGTAGAGCACCTGTCCTGGCTGTTGACCGGCCAAGCCCACTACAAGCCTGCAATACCACCGTTTCTGAGGGGCAGTGACGCCTCCCAAACAGGCTGGTGATCAATTCAACCATCAACTCAATCCCGTCAATTTTATGGAAGTTGAAGTCACGAGCATCAATTCAATCAATCCCATTTGACACTCCCATTGATTGTTTCAATTCCACCTAGATGCTTTCAACGTTGACCATCGGTTGAAACTGTCGATAATGGCAGTGGTTCAGGGTAGCGCTCAATCTGTGTAGTCCCATAAGACGCGTCCACAGGACCCCTGCCAATACCTTTGTCCAGTATTTTTGATGTTGGAAAATCCGGGAATCCCCCTTCCCTTCAGGATTAAGACTGTTAGTCTGAAAGTCCTAGATTTAAAGTTCAAAGTCCTAGATACAATTATCTAGAGATATAAACCCGAGAATAACTCTCAGCTCAATTAGAAACAATCAAGTTTTACAAAATATATATTTTTTCACCCAGCACTACTGCGCAATATAAACAACATTTGATGCACATGCCAACTGCACCTAGCATTAGGGGTTTGTGAACGCGTCTCAGCTGTCGTCGCGCCCCATGACCCTTGCAGAAAGATCATTGCCTGCATTCTGTTCCTTTCCTAATCTTCAAATGGACGCCAACGTACCTGTCAAGTGTCAGAGTCCCGACTGCAGCGCACCTAGTGCTTCGCCTAATAACTTGGATGCTTCACCAGACGATTGGAAAGCCTTCCCATGGCACAAGTTTCCGGGTTTCTCGATTTCGGAACGCGTTGGCAGGCAGACCACGTGGGTTTGGCAGCACGGCTTTGACATTCAAGCCCGTAATTCTCCCACAAGGAGGAGATGGGTTTGCAAGCATTGTCTCCGGAGGGTTAGGTCCAAGATGACAGAGTTCTCTGCGGTTGACACCTAGAATATCGAGAAATATCTGTTCAGGGAGTATAGACTTGTCGACGAGTCCGGGAGGAGGGAGCCACCTGCTCTTTGGAAGGGAAAGCAGGAAAAGACACGCTCAAGAAACATTGTGGAGATGCTCAATCTTGACACCTCAGACCCTAAAGAGCAAGCCATCGCGAACGCTCACATCCAACGCTTCGATAGGGACCATTTCCAGAAGCTGCTTCTTGAGTGGGTGGTCGACGCCAACATTTCCTTTTGCCAGCCGGAGCACTGCCGGCTTCGACGTATATTCGAATACTTGAACCCATCAGTTGCGATGACGAATGCTCATATGTCTCATGATACCGTTCGAAGGCGAATTGTCGACGTTTATCTCGGACAAAAGACGCGCATAATCGAGCACCTGAGGAGTGTTCCAGGTCAAATTCATATTGCATTCGATGGCTGGCGTTTGAGGAATCGGCACGCTCTGTATGGGATTGTCTGCTTTTATGTTGATAAAAATGGGCTCCCATCGAAGCTGGTCCTTGGCCTACCGGGGTTGAAGAATTGCCATTCGAGGGAAAATATTGCGGCACAGATCCTCGAGATCTTGGAGAGCTATGAGATACTCGATAAGGTGGGGTACATCACTTGACAACGCTGGTAATATGGATACAGCAATGGAGGAGATTGCGGGGACGCTCGGATTCGATTCGAAGAAACGGAGATTGCGATGCTTCGGCCACGTGCTCAACTTGGTGGTGAAAACCCTGTTGTTTGGGTACAAAGCTGAGGCTTTTGAAGCAGAAATTGATGGAGAATCTAGCTCTGGCGCTGCCCAGCATGAGATCTAGCGAAAGAAAGGTCCCATTGGGAAGCTCCATAACCTGGTCCATTGGATCCATCGGTCTGACAAGTTGGGCTATCGTCTCCGTGCGCTGCAGGAAGAATTTTTTCAACATTCTGACAACCCGAAGATTCGAGCAAGGAAGCCTGTCGACGTTGTTCGCGATAACCAGACCCGGTGGTTGTCGACCCTGTATATGATGCGACGCGGTCTCTTGTTGCGTCCTTTTCTGGAGGACCTAGTTGAGAAGGTCACGCTTGAATTCAACAAGGAATGCCGCAACGGAGCTAGAAGGAGGGAAGAGACGCCGCTCCGCCTCCGGGAGGAGAGTCTTCTTGGGGAGAAAGACCGCAAAGTGATTGAGTTGACGGACAAGGTGCCGCTTGATTTCGAGGAGGCACTTCGGATGCTCGAAGGTGATGCTCAGAGCCGGGTACGTAAAGGTGGCCGTATTGAGGCATATGGCAATATGTGGGATGTTGCTTCAACGTATTAATTTCTGATGGAACGTCTGGAGGAGTGGAAAGCAGCAGCAGAGAACTACCCGGATCCTGAGCACTTCAGGATAAACATCAACCTAGGGTGGGATAAGTTGAACGAGTACTATCTCCTTGACAGTCATAAGGCACAAATACATCGCGGACCCACTCTTAGATTAGTCATGGCGTCAGTACATCAGAGAACTTCCAAACTTTCTCCACTAAAAACTCCATGACGTAAATTCTGACAATACCTCCATGGCCGACGCTCCTGCAATAGCCATTGGCAACGAGGCCGGCCAGTTCAACGGCACTGACCTACAATTGAGGATCCTAGTAGAAAACAGCTATCGTGAGCAGGACGAGGATAGCACCGTTAGGCCCGATTTTAAACCCACGGACTATTGCGGCACCCATTTTGATCCCTTTCCTATTGAACATCGCGACTTTAATATCCACAAGCTCCCATCTACGCCGTTGAAGCTGTTCCAGACCTTCCTACCGGAATGGCTGGTTGAAAAGTGGGTCGATTATACAAACAACGGAGTCGTGCTTGAGCCTGCGGACGGAAGCCGTCAGAGTCAATGGAAGCCGACATCTGCGGCAGAGATCTGGATCTGGATAGGGATCTTATTGTATATGCAAAATCATAAGGAATATCGATTTGAGGATCATTGGAGAGCCCGTACAGCAGAGGATCATGTCCCCGATCACAACATCGTCAAATTCATGACCTACAACCGCTTTCATCTTCTAAAACGACGGCTGCGGCATGACGATCCGGATAGCATTGAATACGGCGTCCCTCATCCGTTCAGCAAGGTCAACGAATGGTCCGATATTATACAGACCGCTGCGACAGAGCTCTTCATTCCCGGCACAAATATCTCTGTGGATGAAGGTATCATCGGCTTCGAGGGGAAAAGCATACATAAGATAACAATCCCTAATAAACCAACGGACACAGGGCTCAAGATTTGGCAACTATCTCAGCGCGGCTATCTTCTGCGGTGGACCTGGCATGTACCCGGCTCAAAATATGGACCGATAGGTGTTGAATCCCGCCGCGGCCGGCCCAAGACGACATCATCTCCTACGAAGATGGCTGACCTGAACCCGACTCAAGCCGTTGTCGCTGCCGGCGGGGGTTTATCACGTCTTCCTTGACAATCTCTTCTCGGCGCCCGACCTTTTCGTCGTTTTGAGGCACCTAGGGATTGGAGCCACCGGAACCTGCCGGACGAACTGTGGCCTCTATCGCCAGCTCGTCAAGCTTAAGGCAGCCGATAAAACGGGCAAGTCAGGCTTTGCTTGGGGGCAATTGGAGGCTTGGCCAACAGTAGATAATTTAGTACGAGACAATCACCTTCGAAGATACGTGCTAATAAGTTCTTAGGTCAATCAGATAGCGTGGAAAGACAATGCTTTGGTCTTGTTCCTTAGTACTGTTTATACGGGCCACGAGGTGACTGAGCGTCTTCGCCATCGGCCGACAACAACAGCCCCATATGCACAGCCGATCAAGCAGAAATTCGATAATAAGGGCGAGTTGAAGCTGCTGATACCGTCTGTTGCCGCCGACTATAACGACCTTATGAATGGAGTCGATATTAGTGATCATTATCGTAGCAACAACACCACAGAACATCGGCAGAGGCGAGGGCCGGCTAGGGCTCTTGCATGGTCTTTCCTCCTAACAACGGCTGTTGCGAATAGCTTCCTTTTGCAGAAGCTAGGGCAGCCGGCTTGGAGGGCCTATAAGGCTCAAAGTCAGTGGCAGCAGCGCCTTGTTAATGATATCTTCAATACATACGGCAAGACGGGCTCTTCAAGACAAAGATATCGTGCTGGAGACGAAGTTACGCCGTGTTGAGACAGTGTGGCTAAGGTGGTCCGATCTGCTGGTGGCTGGGATGTGGATACTATGTAAGGAGCTGTGCTCCTCTCGGACACATGCAACTTAGAACTAACAACAACACAATCAACCCGTTTTTGCTTTAACAGGTTATGAGCCCGGAGGGCACGACCTTTTCTCCAACCAAAAAGCTGAGTGTTTTCTGTCTCCTTTCTACTTTCCGAGATAACACAAGAAGTCGAAAGGCTTCCTTCCACTGCGCATACGCATTCAGCTTAATTGGAGCTATTTCCCGCTTGGATCTCTGATAGAGCTTGCAGATCCGCTAACAGGATATGTCTAGAAACGTTTACAGAAAGATCCTTTGACCCTCCGTTTATTGCAGCGAATTTAAATCGTCGAATCTTGAATAACCAACATTTTCCCAGATTGCAATCTGGTAGACGGATTCGCCAGACCAGACCGGCCTTTCAGTCTGAGATTGCTGAAGTTCTCCGGTCGGGCGACCTACGCCCACATAGCCCAAGAATGCCTGAAACGTGGTTTGCAACATGATCGACATCAGATCATTGCCCTTCCTCCAGACGGAGGGAATGATATGGATATCTGAGACCGCTAGGCGTTTCACCCTTCGGACAATCTCTACCCGACTCCGATAACCCCTATTTGCACGGCATTATCATGTTGCCGAACGCAGCCAAGATTCATTCCCAAGACTCGATCCAAGACTGGTCGATTGCCGTTCGCCCTCATGTCTCTTAATCATTAGCTTCTACGAGAATCTATCATGTCCCTTTCCAAAGAATCGCTCAATCTCATAGGCAGTTCCGGCACCATTCCAAAGCTGGAGCAAACCAGCCAGTGGCTGACCTGGAAGAGAGAAATGCTCGACCTTCTGGACATGTGTGGATATGGAGACCTTCTGACCAGGAATGCTCAACCACCAACAGAAGGTAACGACCTTGCAACCCAGATTGAGGCCTGGAGGAGCCGCCAAGATCGAGCATGCGGTGCCATTCGAAGTCGTCTCGGTTATAACGCCCGAGTGTTTACCACGGGGATCCCGACGGCTCAGGGCATGATCAATCACCTTGAGACCCGATATCGGCCCGTCGGAAGCGCCATCTTCCAAGAGCTGGACCGCAGATATCAAGAACTCACGCTTGAATCTTGCGATTCGGTCATGGAATACGCAAATAAGCTACGTCAAGTCAGGGCTGAACTCTTGGAGATGGATGACACCTGCCAGATCGGGGAACCGCATTTTGTCAATAAGTTCCTTTGTGGACTTGGTCCGGACTATGAAGTGTTTCTCACTGCCTTCAATCAGAATCACAACATCCTTCCTATCCGAGATCCGAGCAATCGCAACGTTGTTCTCAAAGAGGCCGTTACGTTTGAAACCGCCATCTTTGCCGCATCTCAGGAGGAGGACAGACAAAGAAGCGTCACGGCCAAGATGGCACATAGAGCCATGATGGCCCAGGATACATCATGTTGTGGATACTGTGGAAGAAAAGGGCGTGACAGGTCCACTTGTTGGAGGCTCCACCCAGAACTTAGAAGAGATCGTATCAAAGCTGGTCACGAGAGACGACAACGTAAAATGCAGGTTCGGGAGAAGGAAAGGGAGAAGACGAATGATGAACTGGAATCTGCCACGTATACAACTCCTGCACACCTCCAACCTGACCAAGCTCGACTGGCACTCTGGCAAAATGACTTCCAAGGCCACCTTGGATTGATTGGCTCATCACTCGGACCTTCCGGTCTTCAAGCATCTCTTCAAACTCGGGCCCTCGAACGTATCCACGTCTTGGATAGTGGCGCCTCCTCGCATATCTTTTGTCGACAGGAGAACTTTACATCACTTCACAGGTACCACGGTCTCCCCATCAATGGTATTGCGGACGTAAAGGTCATGCCAGGAGGGTGCGGAACGTACTGCCTCCGCGTTCAAGGGCCTAAGGGATCACAGAATGTTACTCTCGATAACGCTCTTTATGTTCCAGAAGGACATTCGAACCTCTTGTCTGTGTCAGCACTAGAGAAGAAGGGAGCAGAAGTTGTCTTTCGGAATGGGAAGGCAGTGGTTACAAACAAGGGAAAAGTCGTCCTCACTGCGACAAGAATATCAGGCGTATATGTGGTCGATGAAGTTGAGGACCGTCCTTTTCAAACCGCTTTGGCATCTTTTTCGGTGGGAGATCCTCGACTGCACCTTTGGCACGAGCGACTCGCACATTTGGGAGAGAGGAATATCAAGAGACTGATGAATATGTCTACTGGAATTCGACCGGATGATTCTACATCAAACCCATGTGGAGCCTGCGTACAGGGCAAACTCAGGGAATGTCCCCATGTCCGACCGATCAAGAAAGGCACTTACCCTCTGGAGTGTATTCATGCAGATATTGCCGGACCATTCCCAGAAGTGGGAGTAGACGGCAGCCGGTACTGGGTTTGCTTTATTGATGACTTTACTCAAATGTCCTGGGTGTACCCAGTCAAAGAACGGTCAGAGTTTGAAGAGTGTTTCCATCATCTGTTGCAACAGTTCGAGAGACCGGAAAGACGATGTCACTTCCTGCACCTCGACCGAGGGGGAGAGAATCGAAGCCACAGCTTGACTCGACTATGCCGGGACAGAGGAATCAAACTCTCTTACACAGGAACTGAGCAACACGAACAAAATGGATTGGCTGAAGTTCTCAATCGAATCATCCTGGAAAAACTTACACCGACACTGCTCAAATCCGGACTCGCTTTGAAGTGGTGGCCGTACTTCCTCAAGGCAGTGAACCGCATCCGAAATCTCTGTCCTACGGCGAGCATTTCTACTACTCCATACCAAGCCTGGTATGGAGATGTTCCTGACCTCAGCCATTTGCGAGTTCTTGGCTCACGAGGATGGGCTCTGCTTCCATCCTCTAAACGAAAGAAGATGCAGTCGAAGAGCATTCCCTGCCAGCTTCTCGGCTATCAGGGCAGCACGAACTATATACTCCTTGACAAAAGGGGACGAGTCTTTGTGTCTAACAATGTTGTCTTCTCTGAAAACGTCAAAAATGTCGAACCAACATTCGACAATCTCACGCATCAGATAAGTGACCAGAGACCATCGCAACGACGACGAGTAGTCGGAGAAGAGGATAGCGATGCGGAAAATGCCATCGTTCTAGAGCCGTCGCCCCTTCCGATCGCGTCGAGAGAGGCGAACAGAAGCGGGGAAACCGGTCGTGGAGAGACGACGCCGGATGAGCCCCCAGTGGGAGATACAGGATGGGATCCAGACCAAGAGTCAACCAGATCGAGTATCCATGTTGCCACAGACGAGCGTGAAGTGCCGTCGGAAGAAACAGAGGAGCATGCAGAGTCTCGGCTGCCCGAAAGATCGACCAGGGGACAGCTGCCGTCGAGGTACATACTGGCCAGCACGAACTTCGCCTTCCTAGCAACAGTTGCAGAACAACTGTACCTAGTCGCTCGCGACATCGATCAGTCCGAACCAAGAACCTTTAGGGAAGCCACGCAGGGTGTACATGGAAAACTCTGGTGGGGAGGACTGAAGGATGAACACGGATCTCTGGTTGAAAACGGTGTCTGGACCTTAGTCACGCTTCCCCCAGGACGAAAGGCCCTTCGAGGCAAATGGGTGTTCAAGCTCAAAAGAGGAGAAAATGGGCAAGTTCTACGGTACAAGGCGCGATTTGTCGTGAGAGGATTCGAGCAGAGGGAAGGAATTGACTTCAACGAAACCTTCGCCTCTGTTGTCAAGCCGATGAGCTACAAGATGATATTCGCCATTGCGGCAGCGCTTGATTTGGAACTGGAACAGATGGATGTCAAGACGGCCTTCCTCTATGGCCTTGTAAATGAGGAGATATACGTCCAGCAACCGGAAGGATTCGACGATGGAAGTGGGAGAGTCTGCAAGCTCTTGAGAGCCTTGTATGGACTGAAGCAAGCACCAAGGGTGTGGTACGAGACTCTCTCAACCTTCCTTAAGACACTCGGGTTCAAGCCTTTACTTTCAGATATGGGAGTCTTTGTGAAAGGCTACATGTTCATTGCGGTATATGTGGACGATCTGCTTATTGCCGGGCCCTCCAAGGACGAGATCGTGGCGGTCAAGCAAGCTCTGTGCAACAAGTTCAAGATGACGGACCTGGGCCCATGCAAATACTACCTGGGCATGTCCGTAAGAAGAGACAGAGCCACCCGATCGCTCTTCTTGTCACAGACGACCTACCTTGAGAAAGTACTTAGAGACTTTGGAATGGACCAGTGCGCTCCCAATGCCACACCAGTTTCGACAAGCAAGTTCGGAGAACCAGACTCGGGCTACAAGGCAGCGGACGAACTCAAAGAGTGGTATGCCAAGGCGATCGGATCCCTGATGTATCTCATGCTGGGGACGAGACCCGACATCGCTTTTGCCGTCTCCTTATGCAGTCGACACCTAGCGAACCCAACCAACGAGCATCAGACAGCTGTCAAGCGTATCTTTCGATACCTCAAGGGATCACAAAATCTGTAACTAGTGTACCAAGGAGGACTGCAACCTCTCCTCGGCTACACCGACTCGGATTGGGCGGGAGACCTGGAGACTCGAAGGTCAACGTCTGGATATATGTTCAACCTCGGTACGGGCGCTATCAGCTGGAGCTCGAAGAGACAAAGAACTGTGGCCCTGTCCTCATGCGAAGCAGAATACATGGGGCAAACCGCAGCCGCAAAAGAAGCAGTCTGGCTGCGAGGTCTGCTCCAAGAACTGTTGAAAGAATACAAGGAGGTCCCAGAACTAAAGACAACTATAATCTTCGGGGACAACCAAGGAGCAATCGCGATGTCGAAGAATCCCCAGTTCCATACAAGAACTAAGCACATTGATATTCAGCATCATTACTGCAGAGAGAAAGTCAATGATGGAACCGTTGAGTTCCAGTACATTCCAACAGGCAAACAAGTGGCCGACGGCCTAACAAAGGCTTTACCAAAGGATCGTTTCTTACTGTTTAGAAAAGCACTAGGTCTCAAAGAACGACGGCCATGAGAAGGTGCAGAGATGAACTAAAACAGGAGACCTGCCATGGACAAACAGGAGACCCACGGATCCAAGATTGCACGGAAACGTGAAAAAGGTGCAAAGGTGAGTTAGAGTGGGAGAGCTTCTAAGCAAGTAGAAGGAAAGCCACGATCTCAAGGTTGTGCCGAGCGTGAGGAACGTGCAAAGATGGACTGAAGTGGGAGACCTATCATGGACAGGAGACCTGCGATTTTAAGAAAGATTTCAAGACCTGCAGAGACGAGTGTAGGCAGGATACCTTCTGCGGATAGAAGACCTGCAACCCCAAGATCGCAAGACCTGCAGAGATGGGCATAGGCAGGAGATCTTCTGTGGACAGAAGAAGACCTGCAGTCCCAAGAAAGCTTGCGAAACCTGCAGAGATGGGCTTCAGTGGGAGATCTTCTGTGCATAGAAGAAGACCTACGATGCCAAAGAAAGATTGCAAGACCTGCAGAGACGGGCAGAGGCAGGAGATCTTCTGTGGATAGAAGAAGACCTGCAGTCCCAAGAAAGCTTGCAAGACCGTGCAAAGATGGGTGTCAGTAGGAGATCTTCTGTGGACAAGAAGAAGACCCGCAAGTTCAGGATCGCACTGGACTGAAAGGAAAGGTGCAAAGATGAACTTGGAGGGAGATCTTCTGCGGACAGAAGAAGACTCACTGCTCCAAGATTGCACGAGACCATTAAGAGATCCTGAGCGCCCATGTCGAGATAGCTCTTTCCCTGCAGTTTTCACCCACGAAGGTGTTTTTGGGGTTTTAACGAGGCTCGACAGGCGTGCACATCAAGCCCAACAGCAGCTCGAGTGGGAGTGTTGAGACAGTGTGGCTAAGGTGGTCCGACCTACTGGTGGCTGCGATGTGGATACTATGTAAGGAGCTGTGCTCCTCTCAGACACATGTAACTTAGAACTAACAACAACACAATCAACCGTTTTTGCTTCAACATTTTCAACCTTTCAAGCTAGAATATCGTGATTTCAAGATCAACCCTCTACCTAAGGAACCCCTTCAATTATTCCAGCTTTTTATACCTATTTCCCTTATACAATCATGGATTAAATACACCAACAGCTAGGTCTCTTACCTCCAAGAAAACGGCGTTATTGATAACTGGAATACCCCTCTTTCCGAACACTCACGCATCCTTAAGTGGGAAGGCCTCTCTTCTGCAACGGCTTATGTATGGCTTGGAGTCGTTATTTACCTAGGAATTCATAGGGAAATCTCAATAAAGGACCATTAGAAGGCACCTAGCCTAGGAGATCAGCGCCCTCTTCACTCAATTATCAAGTTCATGCCTTTACGGAAGTTTCAGCTGATTAGCCGGTATTTTCGCACTTTTGACTATACCAAAGTCGATATAAGGGATGAGAGCGATCTTCCAAAGACCTTCCAAGCGGCTAAAGAGTGGTCTGACCTTATACAGAAGGTGTCAAACGAGCTCTATCTTCCAGGGACTAATCTGACTGTAGATGAGTGTATGGTGCCGTTTTGTTGAAGCAAAAACGGTTGATTGTGTTGTTGTTAGTTCTAAGTTACATGTGTCTGAGAGGAGCACAGCTCCTTACATAGTATCCACATCGCAGCCACCAGTAGGTCGGACCACCTTAGCCACACTGTCTCAACACGTTTACAGGCAGATCGAAAGAGACAACGCTTGTCAAGGGAAAGCCTACGCCAGTAGGCTTCAAAGTCTGGGTTATCGCCCAACAGGGCTTCTTTCTGCGGTGGCTTTGGCACATGAAGTCATCACCATATAACGCTGTTATTATCAACCTACCTACGCTGAAGCCGCACGGCAAGAGAGGAAAGCTACGGACTGAGATCCCTCTCAGCAATACTCAGAGCGTCGTTGTTCACCTAGTAAAAAGGCTGATACCTCAGACATATCACGTCTTCACAGATAACCTCTTCTCATCACCGCAGCTCTTCCGCCTTCTTCGGCAGCTTGGCTTTGGTGCCACAGGCACGGCACGCCCTAACTGCGGCATTACCACCGAGATGAGGCAGATAAAAGAGACCGGGAAGGCTTCTGACGGCATGCCTTTGAAGTATAACGAGGTCATACTGATCCCGACGGAAGACCAACAGGTATAGATGACCTTTAGCTGTATTTCCCTTACTAATTTGTCCCTTTTTATTCCCCCTAGGTCATCCAAATCGCTTGGAAGGATAGCGGAGTGGTGCTCTTCCTTTCAACTGTACATAGCGGCGCCTCTCACGACCGCACACTAAAAAAGAGGAAGCTGCCGGCTAAGAGAGGCACGAAGGCAAAGGCACAACAGCTGCAGCAGATTTTCAACGGGGATAGCTTCAAGATGATCCCTATACCTACTGTTGCCGCTCAGTATAACGATGAAATGAATCACGTTAACCGCGGTGATCAGATAAGGTCCTATACAACGTACGAGCATCGATTCCGCCGCGGTCCGTGGCAGGCGTTGCTTTAGAGCTTCCTCCTTGAAGTCGCACTTGCGAATAGCTTCATTTTGCAGAAGAAGACCCGGCACCCTCGTTGGAAGCCCTATAGCACGCTGCAAGCTTGGAAGGAGTGCATTTGCAACGCCATTTTTAACCGCTATGCAGCTGAAAGCGGCATAAGGAAGAGATACCGATCAGGGAAGGAAGAAGACATCGAAGATATAGAAGCACGGCAAATTCACCTACAAAGAGATATTAATCATGTCAATCGAGGCTGTCTTTCCCCCTGCCTAGCCTGTAAAGGCTTAAGGCAAGGGCAGCCTCGGCCGGCTAAAAAAAACAGGGCAAAAGGAGGTTATCTACAGCCTATATCAGGAAATGCACGAGGCCTGCAGAGCAGGTACGGTTGTAAAGTATGTGATGTAGCGATATGTAACAATGCTGACTGTTGGTACTTCTATCACACGCTACTTTAGGTATGTGTGGAGGTACCGGTCGTCGCGCTCATTTTGATTGGCCCTACACCCCGGTCGTGACCGTCTTGAAGTCTTATGCCACTCAAAGAGATAAGTCGCGTTGTCTTACTTTTTCGTTCCATCTCAGACATCCTCAACCATCGGACCAAGAATCCCAATAAGGCTTATTGCAATTTCAACTCCGCATCATGGCAGGTCAGCACACCGTCTTCCGTTTGAAACATCGGAAGGGATTCGACGGTCTTTATCAGCAACGAGAAGACGTCCCCAAGATCACGAAGCACGAGGTTCTTATCAAGGTCCGCAGTGTTTCTTTGAACTTTCGCGACATCGCCATTGCCACGTCGAAATATCCATTCCCAGTTGCAGACAACGTGGTGCCATGTTCCGACATGGCTGGCGACATCGCCGAGATCGGCGAAAGCGTTCAAGAGCTGAGTGTAGGAGACAAAGTCGTCGCATCATTCGATATCACCAACCTCTACGGTCCGCAACGCGACTGGAACTATGGACAAGGCGGCCCTATCGATGGTGTACTTCGTCAATATGCAGTATTGCCAGCCTCAGCCATCGTCAAGGTCCCTTCTGATTCTCCTCAAACCTATTCTCAATGGGCGTCTGTGGTCTGCACGGGTGTCACGGTGTGGAATGCTTTCTATGGAAACCTACCTTTGCGCCCAGGGCAAGTCGTATTGTGTCAAGGTGCTGAATCTCTTCCATCGCTTCGCCAACTACATGCTAATGCGTCCTAGGAACCGGTGGTGTCTCGATCACTGCTACAATCCTAGCGAAAGCAGCAGGCGCTACGGTGATCATTACATCTTCCAGTGACGACAAGCTGGCGCTCGCTAAATCCAAGTTCGGAGCCGACCACGGAATCAACTACAAGAGCACACCCGATTGGGCAGCCAAAGCTCTGGAGTTAACTGGAGGGAAGGGCGTCGACTACATCATGGAGAACGGCGGCTCTGGTACAATTGCCCAAAGTATCAAAGCAATCGCTTACGGTGGTATTATCAACGTAATCGGTTTCTTGGCTCAAGCGTCGCAAGAGGAGATGCCTGATGTTGCCGGCCTTGCTCTCTCCAAGGGCGCAGTTGTCCGTGGCATCATGGTCGGGTCTAAACAGCTCCTGGAAGAAGCGGTTAGGTTCGTCTCTCAGCGACAGCTAAAACTTCCAGTCGAGAAGGAGTTCCCATTCACCCTTGAAGGTGTTCGAAATGCATATGAGTACCTGGTTTCTGGCCAGCATGTTGGCAAGGTCTGTATCAATGTAGACTAGATAGCCTTGTGTGCATTTTTCTCTGAGTAAGTGCACTAGTTGACGAATACAACATATGTACCCGTTATCAGGAATATACGTTAACATTTGGTGTAAACCTACGGGCTGCCCTAAACACAAACCTATTTGGTGCTACCGGTAGCTTCCAAGCTCGCCTTGCAATGAGCCGCTGGCACTCTTTACCATAGAAGATGATGAGAAAATGATGCAATCACTCGACACCGTCCACCATACTTCAACCATTTAAGCTATTGTTGGCGAGTTCAACATGCAGACTCAAGCCATAAAGGTTACACAAACATGTTCTGGATTCCAAAACAACGTAAGGCAGCTATAGCAATGGGCTTGTTGCTCGGAGAAAGGTCTTGCGGTCCGAATCTAGACCTTCGTTACCCGGCCCAGCGCCGCGATCCACTACTTTCGCGTCCTCATCGACGCTAGATGACCTGTTCTTCCACCGCTGTCAATGTCTTGAAACCCCCATGATACGTACAAAGTCGGAAGTAAAACGACCTAGGGTAAGACACCACGTAAAAAAAAAATGCACCACAAGTTTTTTTCTTCTTTCGCGAATAGCTTCATTGTGCCAAAATGCGATGCAAATAAAATGGTAGGGTTTGTATGGGGCGATGTTGTTTGTGCTATGCTTTAAGTGGTGTGATTCTTTAAGTGGTGGGGGATGGTAGTCTAACCTTTTCTGTGTCGGCGAAAATGCTGATCGATTACTTGGTAAGGCCTAGAGATCGGCCTCCCGTGCTTTCCTTTCCACCGTAGGTGCCCGTGAGTCAAGCACGGGAGGTAGGGTGACAGGGAAAAGGGTCGGCCGACAGGGAAAATCTTTAGGTACCTCAATTTTTGCGGGGTTAGTATGAGAAAATTAAGTCACTCGGCCATTGGCATAGTCCCCGTTTTCTGCACCGATGACGCCCGTGATAGGTTATTACCCCCACCAACGTCATAGCGCAACAACGGGTCAACCACCACAACACCAAGAATAATATCACAACACTCAGTCACAGAGGCATCAATTATGAACCAAATCTCACGATGAATACATCATTCGAAAGCCCAGAACCTACTCTTACTGCAGTACAAAGATGGATTAATGCGGTGACTGGAAAACCTAACATTTCACGGTTTACCTCGTACAACCTTGAACAACGCACTGTTGCGGCTGTTGAGCTCTTTAGGGAAGGATTTTACACTTCTCTCGCCATAGCAAGCAGAGAATGGAGAGTTCCATATAAAAGACTATGGTCACGACATAGAGGAAGCCATCCAGTTACTCAGAATGGTGGGAATTATACCTTATTCTCTAAGGAAGAAGAACAAGCTATTCTTACTTGGTGCTGGCGCCGCGTCACTCAGGGACATCATATACAACAACGTACGCTTCGTCAGTATGCCAATTCCGCACTCAAGGCTACAGATCGTGATGCCACAGCTTCACGATACTGGGCACGACGTTTTCTACGACGTTATTTACAGTTCTTTCATAAAAGGAAGTCTCAGACTCTCTCAGCACAACGTAAAGCTATGTCAGACCGAGGAAATATCCAAGAATGGCTCAGGAAGTGGAATATTGTCAGATATTAAGGTGAATCGTGTATATTTTTTTGATTCTGTCGCAATCGAAGGACTATTGAGACCTTATATCTTCGACTAGTTCCTTCTAGGACTTGAGTCCTAGAAAGTCCTAGATGAAAGTCCTACGATCTAAGTTTAGGGCTTCAAACTTTAATCCTGAACCTTAATCCTGAAGTTGAGGGTGAACCCTCCAACATTCAACAAATATCATTACTGAGAACGAAGAAAATGACGTAGACTTTGAAAATGTATGGAATGGCGATGAGACAGGCTTCCAGATCGGTTATCTAAAGAACGGTATCTTCCTATGGACTTTTGGGGAAGTTGAGGAGCCCGTTTTGACCGACGCACACGAGACAATAAGTGTCACGATCGTCGAGTCAATATCTGCAAAAGGACAGGTTATTCCACCGTTTATCATCATGCCCGGTGTACAGATTCCGTCCCGGTGGGTTGACAACGGCCTCGAAGGAGAGGCAACGATCGCCACAACACCAAAAGGCTATATCGACGATGTCACCGCGCAGGATTACTTCGACCACTTTGAACGACATACACGTCCAACTCAAGAATTATCAGCAGAAACGCATTGCGTTTCCTGTTTTTGGCCAATCATCGTCTAGCATTTTCGCCCCATATTTTTCCCGACGGAAACGCACTGCGTTTCTCGTACGGCACTCATGAAATTAGAAAACCTAAAACACGAAACGCGTCGCGTTTCCGTCGGCTGACCCCTGTAGAGTTTAACAACTTGGCTACCCTAGACCTAAGCAACAACATTCATTACTATCGTCTACTCACCTTCCTTTGTCATCACACTTTCTTGGCATACAAGTGTTAAGAAAGTGGCCCTGTCTACACCTAAATCCTTAACAAGTGCACAACAAACATTCCAATCTGCGCTTTGCGCAGTCGCAAACCGCGGCGATGGCCTCGTCTACGACGATCCCGCCCGCTGCCTTGGATCCCTTCGATCTGGGGATCCACACTCCCGTCAACCTGAACCGGGGAGCCCGTGCAGCCCTCTTGCAGAACAGTCCGGCAGCCGTCAACGGCACCATTGGTGTTTCAACCGGTCCCGGCCGGATGGCCCAGACACCATCCTCACCACTCAACCCCGCCACCATCGCCGCAGTTACGGAAGGAGCTGAGCGTGCCAGTCCCGCATCCATTTTTGAACAACGACCAATCTCTATCGTTGAATCAGCCAACGATCTCGCGCGAGAACACGTGGAAGAGTACAACATCAAGCTGGGGGTTTTCCAGGCCTTTTGTGCCAAATTTGAAGAAGCGGCCCAGCAATTCGTCACCGGACCGCAACGACGTTTCGCCCAGCAATTTGCCGATGATTTCCTCGGTTTTTGGAAACGAGAGCTCTCCTGCTCCGGACCTGCGATCCCAAAGCCTACATACAGCAGCGTGGCCGCTGCCGCGCCTCCCACTGACCATGACCGTCTGACCCACAGACAACAACAACAACAACATGGACGCCGACAAACAGATCCACCTCATCGCCAAGGGCAACAGACGACTATCGCCCCACCCCGACAAGACCTCCGTGTCTTCATCCGTCTAAAAGCCGGAGCTCCGGCCAGGGCCCACAGTAGCTATGCCATCCGGACTCTGATCCGGGAAAAACTCGGCGCCGTCTCGGACAAAATTCGACAGGTGTTCCCGGTCAGATCGGGATGGGCCGTTCTGGCCGCCGACTCTGTCACACGCGACTTTCTGGTAGATAAGCAAGCTGAGTGGGCCGCTGAACTGGGAGCTACAGCAGTAGAAACGAACAAGGAATGGTTCACCTATGTGGTCTCAGACGTTCCTGCAAGGCTGACTGACTTTTACGGTAATGAGGTGGATAGTGACACCGTCGTTAGCGACGAGATAGAAATCCAGACTGGGCTCAAGCCCATTGACGTACGTACCGGAAGACAATTATCGGATGACCCCTTGACCAAGGCCCTACTTGTGTCCTTTCTGAAGCCCACAAAAAGATTCTGGTCTCTTTTCGGCAGTAGCGCAGCTAGACTTGTTGACAAAACCGACCGACCTAGACAATGTGAGAAGTGCTGGGGCCACCATTTTGCCCGCAACTGTCACAGACAGCCAGTTTGCCGACGCTGTGGTGAGACCGGCCACCTCGTAGACGATTGCATCGCACCAGAACAGTGCGTCAACTGCTTGGGCCCCCACCAGGCCAACTTTCGTAGGTGCCCAGCTCGGCCAAAGACAGTGCACGGCGTGCTCCGCCGACTGACTAAAGAGCAACGAAAACATGTCAGGGCCGTTGGTGCGGAGACATACCGACAACGACACCAAGAACCACAGTCGGGATCGCATCAGGAAGCCCAGCAGGGCATGGCTGAGCGACAAAACGAGGATGTCCCATCACAAGAACGACCGAACGCTCGTGCTCCAAGCCCAGCTGTATCAGGAGCACGTTCGTGCATCATGGTGGCCACGACCCCTCATGCTAGCTATGAAGCAGAAGAAGAACCCGAACAGCCCAGACCAGGCTCACCGCGAAAGCGCCGAATAGTTCTCATTAATCGCTCGCATGGCCAGGAATAGATATTCTCAAACACGAAAGAACGACAGGAAGCCGCTCAGGATCTTCCAGGCCAACGTCGGCAAGATCCCTCCGGCCCACGACTGCGCCCTGGCGCTGGCCGACTCGGAACAATATGACGTTGTGCTCTTGCAAGAGCCGTGGACGGCTCACACAGAGACCCGCACTTTAACTAAGACTCACCCTGCATACGACACATTTACGCCGGTCGACATGTGGAACAGCAACGACACTCGGCCTAGAGTGATGACATATGTCCGACGAGACCCAAGACATCTTGCTGACCAGATTCGGCCTTTTCAGACTCGTGATATCCTTTGGCTCACAATCAACGACCTGACGATCGTCAACTTCTATCGTCAGAACGACGAGAGGGACGCCCTAGACACGCTATTTCAATGGTCTGTCCCGGAACGTTGCCTCGTAGCTGGCGATTTCAATGCCAGACATCGTAGCTGGCAACCAGGCCAAACTACGAACCGGGGCCAAGAGATAGCAGGATGGGTGTCTGAGAATGACCTCAGCCTTCTCAACACTTTAGATATCCCAACAAACCCGTACGGCAACACAATCGATCTTGCCTTTACTAACCTACCACTTGCTGAAGCTATCGTCGAGGACCATCTCGCCACCAGCTCTGACCACTTCACGCTCAGCCTGACTTTCCCAGACGTCAGATCGACTCCGGTGCAGCCAGGCAAGATTCGAGTGACGACGGAAGACGAGCTTAAACGATTCGTCGAGATCGTGGAGCTTGGCGCTACAGGAATACCCCTGACAGATTCGACCCCCGAGGAGCTGGACGAGCTTGCCTCTTCACTTGTGAGTCTACTAACATCAGCAGCAAAAGCGTCTGGGAGGCCCGCACGGAAAGGCGGACGTCCGGCTCCCTGGTGGACGGAGGAGTGCGCCGACGCCGCGGCTGCTTTTCGAGCCATCAGAAGAAGCTACCTGCTCGGCTTCAACCAGGACGTTCAGATCGCCAAAAGAGGCTTTCATCGTGTGGTCCGTCGGGCCAAGAGGCGCTATTGGCGTAACCTCATCGATGGCTTCTCCAGCAGTAGTGATGTTTTCAAAGCTGTCCGGTGGCTAAAGTCCCCAGGAGCCTTCCAGCCGCCACCTCTACAGGTCGATAACGTCGTGTACGAAAGCCAGATGGATAAAGCCAACGCACTCCGACAGGCCACGCTTGAACGAAGAACTGCGGAGGACGACATCGCAAACGCATGGACGCCAGTATTCCCACCTAGATCGATCCCATTCTCTCCCGAAATCTCTCTGGAAGAGGCGCAATATGCGACTTGTCACACAGGCAATACATCCCCAGGGTCAGACAACATCACAGTCAAACTTCTTGAAGCAGTATGGCATACCATCGGTACACACGTCCGTCGTCTCTTCGAAAGATGCCTTACCATAGGCCATCATCCAAAACCATTCAAGGAGGCGGAGGTGGTCATGATCGCGAAACCGGGACGGAGAGACCTCACAGAGCCACGAGCATGGCGACCCATCTCACTGCTCTCCTGTCTTGGTAAGGGACTAGAACGACTGATCGCGCGCCGCCTAGCCTGGGCAGCCGTTCACTACAGCGTCCTTCATCCGCAGCAAGCTGGGGCGCTCCCCAAGAGGTCGGCAACAGACTTGGTAACTGCTCTGGTCCATGATATTGAAGAAGCGTTTGCACGCAAGAAGGTGGCAACTCTAGTCACAATGGACGTCCAAGGTGCTTTCGACACCGTTATGCGCAACAGGCTCATCCTGCGTCTTCGTGAGCAAGGCTGGCCTAATCATCTGACTCGCTGGGCCGGCTCCTTCATGGGCGGCCGGTCGGCGCGTGTCAGGTACCAAGATACAGTCACGCCCTCTTCTCCCCTTCAGTGCGGCCTCCCTCAGGGGTCGCCGGTATCGCCAATCCTCTTTCTGCTTTACACTGAGCCAATCTATCGATTAGGGAAACCTCAGGGTCGCTTCGGCTATGCAGACGACACGGCCATCCTGTCCATAGGCGACACAGTAGACGAGACTTCTGCCATGGCATCTAGTTCCATCGCCGAGATGGTGCGATGGGGCGCGGAGAATGGCGTGTCCTTCGACACGAAGAAGACCGAAGTCATGTATTTCTCCCGCAGCAAACTCAGGACTGCGCCGGCAGTACGCCACGGCGATGTCGAGAAATACCCTGAACCAGCTCTACGCTGGCTTGGTGTCTGGTTGGATAGCAGACTATCTTTTCGACTTCATGTCGAAAAGTGGGCGGCCAAAGCAAAGGCAGTGGCTTATCATTTGCGGGGGCTCACCAACACGGTACACGGCCCTCTACCGAGCGCCGTGCGAGGCGCCGTCAGAGCATGTGTCGAGCCAGTGCTGCTCCACGGCTCAGAGGCGTGGTACCCGGGCAAGACCAGGCCGCGGTGGACCCATCCTACGAAAGATCTACCATCGAGTAACCAGCATCTCGTGCAAATAATGACAAAAGCCATGAAACAGGCTATGAAGGCCATTCTTCCCGTCTGGAAGACGACACCCATCACCGTCCTCCACAGAGAAAGCGGGATACCACCAGTCGATCAATTGCTTGACGCGAGGCGACTTAGGTTCTCCGCACGACTCAAATCGCTGGATGAGGCTCATCCTCTGGCGATCCGAACGCGCCCGCCCCGACAGCCTACTTACCACGACCTCATCAAACGAAGATATCAAATACAGGCAGAGAGCAGCTTCAGGACGCGCCTTCGACGTGCAAACGAACTCTTTGCACCCTGCACGTGGCCGAAACTCGTCTATCGATGCTTCCATCAAGAACAGATGCCTCCACTGCAGACAGCGTCTAAAGAGAAATCGGCTGACGCCTTTTCCCGTTGGGTCGAGTCTCTCGACCCGCTCACCTTGGTCGTATACTCGGATGGCTCTCTTTCCTCAGAAGGGGCTGCCAGCTATGGCTTCACCATCCATCAGAACAATATCCCCATCTTTGACGGATCAGGTCGCCTCGGACCTGCTGAGGTTTTCGATGATGAAGCTACCGGGGCCTTAGAGGGCCTGAAGGCTGCTCTAAACCTGCGAGAATTAGCAACACAGAATATATTCATCTGCCTAGATAACCTGGCAGCCGCCACGTGTCTACGAGGCACTCCTTCTGAATCCTCTCAAAAAGTCTTTCTCGAGTTCCAAGCTCTGACGACATCGCATGGAGCCATCCAAGTTCGCTGGGTGCCAGGGCACTCCAACATCCCTGGCAACGAACAGGCCGACAAGCTGGCAAAGGCAGCGTCATCGCTCCCCGAGCCCGAAGGTGCTCAACCGACGCTGGCTTACCTACGAAGAATCGCAAGACAGAAGCCGAAAGAAGCGTTCCAGGCGTGGTGGTCCGCCTCCGCTCCTGAGCAGTACAAAAGACTCAATCTCAAGGCGACTACAGGCTGTTCGCCGGAGCTGTCGCTCCCGCGTGCAGCGTTGCACCACCTCCTGGCAGCGAGATCCCTCCACGGGGACTTCGCCGCGTACCACGAGAGATTCGACCACGACGATGCACGCCTACTTTGCTCATGTGGCCGACGCAAAGCACCGGATCACATCTTCTACTGCAGAAAGGTACCGCCACGTCATCGGATGAGGCTGACACCCTCACCGAACGCAGCAGTCAATCTAGCAGTAGGAAAAGACTTCACCAGATTCATCGACCTGTCCAAGAACAGCGCGTTCTTTGGAAAGATCTGCCCTCGTCATTAGGCGACGACGACCAGAGAAGCACTTGCGACTCTCATTCCTTCTCTTCTCACATCTCTTTTGTAGACCTTTTCTTTCTCTCTTTATCTTTCTCTTACCTGTTCTCGACCAGATGAAGGGCGTTACCACGCCCTCCATCTGGTCGTGACCACCTTGAGGCAGTCTCGGGCTGCCGCATGCACAGGCTGATCCCAGCCCTCCTAACACCAGGCTCCATAAGCGACTGCGATATGCCAGCCGCGCCTTGTCATCCCGCTGACGGGTAACAGGCTCGATAAAATGCGCCATTTGTGCCGATGATATGCTGGATCGAGTGCGGTTCACTGACGCGTTTGCAGAAATTGTATTCTGAGGGGAAGACTAATTTCGCGTCGCGAATGACTAAACCTTTATGTCCAATAGCATCTCTGTAATTAGCGTGTAGATAGATTCCGACTTCTCTAGCCCAGCACATCCTGTGCCCCAGTAGGGGACTTTCGGGGCCGATGGCCCCCCGGACGAAAAATACACATAACGTTTGCTTCTATCCGCTCGTATTGTACATAGGCTTGCCGCTGCTCTTCCAGAGTCGGGCTTGCGCCGGCATAGACCAGGAGAGGTTGCTCCCTCAGCGCAAAGCACAGGTCCCACGCATTTTGAAGGTCCGCAAGAGTCCTCCCTCTTTGAATGACCTCTCGCAGGCTAGGTGGCAACCAAGACAGCTCAGTCGGCTGCTGTGTGTAATCCGAGTCGACCTTATTCGACCTTGTTCGCCTCAGACGAGGAACATCGCGCTGCAGGTCATGCTTATCCCCTACCTATTCTTGCGCTTGAAGGGGTGGGCTATTGGGTTCGGTAGTCGGTCGATAGCAAGGCGTTTGCTCGCGCGACGATAATGGCCTCGGATCGATGGCTTCGGGTGGTGTTGGCGCTGGGGTCGAGTAACCGACTGGTACTGATGCTGGCTGGAATGTCGGGGCTAGGTCAGTGCGGATTCGAGGATCAGTCTTGTTAGCGTGCGATATTTCGGAAATCATGCACATACGACACGCAATCTAGTTTCGTGTTAGATGTAAACGAGTCCCAGAGAAGTAAAGAGGGGCTGGAATTTGGACCTCGTTGGTATCCGATGAAACCGCAATCTCGCGTTGCAACCACTCGATGTCAAGATGCATCATTACAGCGGAGAGCTAGGAAGGTAGCGGGGGGAAAAGGAGATTTGGGGGAGCGCGAGGACCCGGACAAGCAACCTGTTCGACCTTCTGCATCTGTGTGTGTTGCGTCATTCCTGAGTAGGACACGGTGGCATGAACCTGAACGGGACTCTGGGAGATAATTTTAGAAGTATTGGATCTTGCTGGCAATCAAATTAGCGCCTGTTAGTCCCTCGGAGGACCCACATGCCGACTCGGGCACGGACGTAGGAAAGGGCCACGGTGCTCCGGGCCACCACTGACCAGGGGGGTAGTCGAGCCATTCACGTGACAGCGCGGCGCTGACTAGGTATCCCGAGACCGGTCTCGACAGGCGAACAGAATTCTTGAACCTTCAACAATTTCCAACACCATCTCAACCCCAACTCACGAAATTCGACCTGAAAAGCAAAAAATTACTTCAACAATGGGATGCGACTGTTGCGGTCCACCGGCTCCAGCCACTGAGCCGGTTGCTGCACCAATCGCGGCTCCAATTGAGGAGACGAGCAGTTGTCAGGATTCTTGCTGCGATAGCGGTGACAGCGACGTCGAGCCTCTCGAGACCAAGGACCCGGGTCAGGGAGAGCCCAACCAGGAGAAACCGGACGATTGCTGCTCCTCTGGCAAATGCGCGGACGAGAAAGCCAAGGATGATACCGACGCGCCTGATTGCTGCCGTGGCAAGGTAGGCCCATGTTGCGACACGTCTTGCCTTGACCGCTTGGCTATGCGGGAATGCGAGATGAGTGCTGTCGCTGCCCCCGGAGCAAACGCCCAGATAAAGAGTGAGTAGTCACGCTTACAGAAAGACATTCGAGATTGCTAACTCGTCTCAGCTTGCAGTGGAGCTGCCGACGGCAAGGCATGCAGCCAGCATAGCAACTCCGCCCTCGACCGCTATGGCGCCACTCTCCAGGCTCTGGGATGCATCTGCCGTGCTCTCATTTCTCTCGGCCAGGAAACGTGCTGTGAAATTCGCGAGCGCCATTCGCTGGACGGGAAGCAGTGCTCCAAGAAGTCGTCTGCTCGCTCCCTTCTTCGCACTTCGCTGGATTCCTGCAGCAGCAGCGGCTCCGTCACACAGGACCAGGCTGCGCAGAACCGCCTTCGTCTGTACAAGGGCTCTGGCGAAAGCGTCAAATCTATCAAGAAGTCACCTACGGTTGCCTGCGCACGCTCTTGTTGCTCCAAGGACAAGCCCGCCAAAGAGCCTTCCATCAAGGGCAAATGCTTCAAGTCTTGCTGCTCAGAGGGGAAACTTGCCAAGGCTCCATCCATCAAGCACAATTGTGCCAAATCGTGCTGCTCCCCTGACAAGCCTACCAAGCCGCCTGTCGCCGACACTGGACGCCTTGACTCTTGCTGCTCCGAGACTGAGCGTTTCGAAGAATCCCCTCCCAAGGTCGGCTGCCCCGGATCTTGTTGCCCCGGAGACAAGCGTGTCAACGACAATGATACCAAGAGCATCTCTGCGAATTCATGCTATTCGAAAGTCAAGCCCGTTGTTGAACCTCCACCTAGTGGATGTACAGGATCTTGTTGCGGGACAGACAAGATTGCGGTTGTCAAAGAGACCCTCGATGCCGCTTGCGCTGGTTCTTGCTGCAAGCCACCCAAGCAGGATATCGTCAAGGCACCAAAGACTAGTTGTGCGGACTCTTGCTGCTCGGAAAAGCGACCGGTCAGCTCTCAGGGCTCTTGCGCTGATGCCTGCTGCTCCTCTGCTGCGCCTGATCACAGGTTGGAGGTTGAGAAGGCCCCGATTCAGGCTATCACCGACATAGAGAACCAGGGTACCGGCAAGGAGCATGTTGTTCTCAGCATTTCCGGCATGACTTGTACTGGCTGCGAGACAAAGCTCAATCGAACTCTCGCTACAGTTCCCGCTGTCAAAGACCTGAAGACGAGCCTAGTTCTCTCACGAGCTGAGTTCAACATCGACCTTCGCCTGGGCTCGGTGGAAGAAGTCGTGAAACATCTGGAGCGAACCACCGAATTCAAGTGCGAAAGAGTACAGAACCAGGGATCAAGCCTGGATCTTATCGTCCCCCATGAGCCCTCAAAATTCATGAGTCAGACATGGCCGGAAGGTGTCATTGATATGGCGCTTGTGGACAAGCAGACCGTACGAGTCGCGTTTGATTCGAAGATTGTGGGAGCCCGAGACCTCACCGAGAAGATCTGGGGTCCACCCATTGAACTTGCTCCCCCTCGTGGCGATCCTTCGCTGGAGGCTGGCAGCAAGCATGTTCGTCATGTTGGATACATGACGCTTCTCTCCGCTGTCTTGGCGATTCCTGTTCTTGTCATGGCATGGGCTCCTCTTCCCGAGCGGGAGTTGGCCTATTCCTCGGCTTCACTCGCGTTGGCAACCATCGTTCAATTTGTTATCGCAGGACCTTTCTACCCTAAGGCTCTGAAGGCGCTTGTTTTCTCCAGAGTTATCGAGATGGATCTCTTGATCGTCTTGAGCACCAGTGCTGCCTACATCTTCTCTGTGGTCTCTTTTGGGTACTTCATCGCAGGGAAACCCCTTTCGACTGGACAATTCTTCGAAACGAGCACTCTCTTGGTCACTCTAATCATGGTCGGCCGATGGGTTGCAGCTCTCGCTCGTCAGAGAGCTGTTGAGTCCATTTCTATCCGGTCACTCCAGGCATCGACAGCCATCCTTGTCGACAAAGAAAGTGGAACGGAACGTGAGATCGACGCCCGACTTCTTCAATATGGCGACACATTCAAGGTTCTTCCAGACACGAGGATTCCGACCGATGGCACCGTTGTCACCGGGTCTTCTGAGGTCGACGAGTCTATGCTCACGGGTGAATCCAGGCCGGTGGAGAAGTATCCCAAATCGGTGGTGATTGCTGGATCTATCAATGGACCTGGAGTCATGACTGTTCGGCTGAACCGTCTGCCTGGTGACAATACCATCCACGCCATTGCTGCGATGGTTGACGAGGCCAAGCTGTCGAAGCCCAAGTTACAGGACCTGGCAGATCGGGTAGCATCCTACTTTGTCCCTGTGGTGGTGGCATTGACGATCATTACGTTCGTCATCTGGGTCGCAGTGGGCATGACTGTCCGTGGTTATGGAGGATCTGAAGCTACCATTCAGGCCATCACCTACGCCATCACTGTTCTCATTGTCTCTTGCCCATGTGCAATTGGATTGGCTGTTCCGATGGTCATTGTGATTGCCAGCGGAGTTGCGGCGGAACGGGGTATCATCTTCAAGTCCGCGGACGCTATTGAAGTCGCCCATAAGACTTCGCACGTCGTGTTTGACAAGACGGGAACTTTGACTCGAGGAAAGCTCTCCGTTGTTGGAAACGAGTGCGTCGACGAGGACAAACTTCCGCTTCTTCTGGGTCTGGTTGAAAACAGTCGACACCCGGTTTCGGTTGCTGTAGCTGCCCACCTCAAGGACATCGGAATCATGACTTCGACTGTTCCCGAGCCGAAGAGTTTGACTGGTAAAGGTGTCGAAACCACCCTAGGCGATCAGAAACTTCGAGCTGGCAACTCTCGCTGGCTGAATCTGTCGGACCATGAACTCGTCCAGCCGATGCTTGTTCAAGGCTGCACTGTGTTCTGCTTCACGATCGACAATGAGCTAAAGGCGGTCTATGGACTTGAGGACGAACTTCGACCTGATGCTGCGGAAACGGTTGAAACCTTGCAGAAGCGTGGTGTCTCGGTACATGTGGTTTCTGGCGACGATGACGGAGCCGTTCGCACCTTGGCATCCAAGCTTAGCATTCCTGGTGACAATGTGCGCTCTCGAAGCTCGCCTGCCGACAAGAAGGATTACATCCAGACTCTCCTCGGTACTGCCACAGAACGCAAGAAGCCGGTTGTCGTTTTCTGCGGCGACGGCACGAATGATGCCGTTGCTCTCGCGCAGGCTACTATCGGCGTCCATATGAACGAAGGCACAGATGTCGCGCAATCCGCTGCGGATGTTGTTCTCATGCGTCCTTCCCTGGCTGGTATTCTGACCATGATGAACGCGAGTCGGAAATCCGTCAACCGCATCAAGTTCAACTTTGGGTGGAGTTTCGTGTACAACACCTTCGCAGTTCTTCTTGCTGCCGGTGCCTTTGTCAACGCGAGGATTCCTCCAGAGTTTGCGGGACTGGGAGAGTTGGTAAGCGTGCTGCCAGTCATTGCTGCCGCGGTGCTTCTGCGCTGGTCGAAGATCTAGACTCAGAGCGCCATCATTGCACGAGTGACGACAGCTGAAGTTCCAAACTCTCATTGATGTCCGACTGGAATTGTTGTCACCAAAGACGGGATGCGACAGCTCCTATCGTGGTCGAATTTTGAATCGCATCGCAGAATGCTGCAGTCCTGTCGCTATCGATCGTTCCATGGCTTGCTTCCGTATCAGAGAAGGCCCCGTTTGACACCAATCGTACCGTTCTACACATGTCCTATCCTATAGGACGTACTCTTAAACAACCACGACTCCTCGATAGATTGAGTTGCAGAGGGGATTCTGTGAAGGGACTCACAGTTTCTCATCTTGGCTTCATTCTCATCGTTGAAGTTTTTATACAACTATCTATAGCTGCCTTTCATGATTGGTTTGGAATCCGGTGAAATCTCCAGCTAAGATACAGGCATCAAATATTACACTCGCTTACAGGCGAAGCTTTTGATACCTCCGCTCATTATCTCCAGAAGTGACTCCAAAGTTATCCGTACCATACCATGCAGGACCACCTAATGCATAGCCCCACCTAGTGCATCACCAAAATTCCGATGCCCTCATACAAAATCTAGATTTTCAGCAACGCCGCATTCGCTCTGGAATGAAGTTACTTACAGACTGAGACATGTTCCGTATTAATATCTTCGTGGAATTCATGTGTCGAATCTCCGAGCTCCCGTACCGATGCGTGACGTAGTTGTCTGGCCCTTTGAAAATTTTCCATTTCAACCACATCTGCCCTACGCAACTCGGTACATCCAAGTGGGCATATCCCCTACTCGGGTAGGGCCTTGAGACCGGCCCCCCTTAGCCTGACCCATTCCACCTGTGGTGCCAGAGGGTCAGGCACGGGGGGTACGTTGACTAGGCACAGGGGCGGTTGACTGAGGAAATCTAAGATACCTCTTTTTCTTAGGTCTTTCCTTATTATCAGAAGTATCCTTCATCTCCAAATTTCCCCGCATATATCACGTGACTTTGACATATTAACGGTACTTCTTTTTCCTAGGCCTTGCCTTACTATTAGAGGTATCTTAAATTTCCTCAGTCAACCGAACCTTTTCCTAGTCACCGTAACCCCCCGTGCTTGAGGCACGGTCACTGGTGACTGAATGAAAAGCACGGGGGGCCGGTCTCTAGGCCCTACCCGAGTAGTCTACACACTTGGACTCCTACTCAAGTATTCACGACAGGAACGGGGCCCGTTCCTGTTTTTGACTCTTAACAGCAAACGCGAAACGGGGCCCGTTCTCGCGTCGCTTTGGACCGTGCCACCCTTGCTAAGTCCATTGAAACTACTTTCCATTTCCCGTTTCCCATTTGGCCCATGTCAACCCATATGAACAACTAACCTATACTATATATACAATGAATGGATCTCGTCAAACTCACACCTTCCTTTGTCATCACACTTTCTTGGCATACAAGTGTTAAGAAAGTGGCCCTGTCTACCCCTAAATCCTTAACAAGTGCACAACAAACGCCTCAATCTGCGCTTTGCGCAGTCGCAAGCCGCGGCGATGGCCCAGACACCATCCTCACCACTCATCGCCGCCACCACTGCTGCAGCTACGGAAGGAGCTTCGCGCGCCAGCCCCTCATCGACTTTTGAACAGCAACTAGTCTCTATCATCGAATCAGCCAATGATCTCGCGCGCGAACACGTAGAGGAGTACAATGCCAAACTCATGGTATTCCAGGCCTTCTGCGCCAAGTTCGAAGAAGCCGCACAACAATTCACCACCGGACCGCATCGACGTTTCGCTCAACAGTTTGCCGACAGCTTCCTCGACTCCTGGAAACGAGAGCTCTCCAGTGCCGGACCTACCATCCCAAAGCCTACCTACAGCAGCGTAGCCGCTGCCTCGCCTCGCACTGACCGTGGCCGTCTAACCCACAGACAACAACAACAACATGCACGCCGCCAAACAGATCCACCTCATCGCCAAGGGCAACCAAGGACCATCGCCCCATCCCGACAAGACCTCCGTGTCTTCATCCGTCTAGAAGCCGGGGCTCCGACCAGAGCCCACAGTAGCTATGCAATCCGAACCCTGATCCAGGAAAAACTCGGCGCCGTCTCAAACAAGATTCGACAGGTATTCCAGGTCAGATCGGGATGGGCCGTCCTGACTGCCGACTCTGAGACACGCGACTTTCTCGTAGAGAAGCAGGCCGAGTGGGCGGCTGAACTGGGAGCTACGACAGTCGAAACGAACAAGGAATGGTTCACCTATGTGGTCTCAGACTTCCCCACAAGACTGACCGACTTTCACGGTAAAGAAGTGGATAGTGACAGCATCGTCAGCGACGAGATAGAAATCCAGACGGGGCTCAAGCCTGTTGATATACGTCCTACGCGACAATTCTCGGACAACCCCTTGACCAAGACTCTACTTGTGTCGTTTCTGAAGCCCACAAAGAGATTCTGGTCGCTCTTTGGCAGCAGCGCGGCGAGACTGATTGACAAAACCGACCGACCCAGACAATGTGAGACGTGTTGGGGCTACCACTTTGCCCGCAACTGTCATAGACAGCCAGTTTGCCAACGTTGTGGTAAGACTGGCCACATCATAGACAATTGCACTGCACCGGAACAGTGCATCAACTGCTTAGGCCCTCACCAGGCCAACTTTCATAAGTGCCCAGCTCGGCCAAAGAGAGTGCACGGCGTGCTCCGCCGACTCACCAAAGAGCAACGAGGACATGTCCGGACCGTTGGCGCAGAGGCATACCGACAACGACACCTGGCACAACAACTAGAGTCGCATTTGGAAGCCCAATAATGCGACGATATCGCATCACACGAACAGCCGAGCATTCGTGGTCCAAGTCCAGCGGCATCAGGAGCACCCTCGTGCATCATGGTGGCCACAAGCCCTCAGGCGGGCTACGAAGCGGAGGAGGAGCCCGAGCATCCCCGACCAGGCTCACCGCGAAAACGGCGTATAGTTCTTATCACTCGTCCTCTTGACCAGGAATAGATACTCGCAGACACGAAAGAACAACAAGAAGCCGCTCAGGATCTTTCAGGCCAACGTCGGCAAGATCCCCCCGGCCCACGACTGCGCCCTGGCGCTGGCCGACTCGGAACGATATGACATTGTGCTCTTGCAGGAGCCGTGGACGTCTCATACCGAGTCCCGCTTTCTGACCAAAACTCACCCGGCATACGACACATTCACGCCAGTCGACATGTGGAGCAGCAACGACACTCGGCCTCGAGTCATGACATACGTCCGACGAGACTCAAGACTTGTTGTCCAGTGATCGGAATGGTCTGGTCTGGTCTGGTCTGGACCCCCAGACCAGACCAGACCAGCTGCTTACATAATAACCGGTCTGGTAGACCGGTTAGACCAACAAGACCGCCAAGAATGAGGCTGTCAGGGTTCCACCTGACAGGTCACGTGGACGCTCGGATAAATACGGTATTGTCGCTCAAGGGCAGAACGTTTTCTGCTCCCTGAGCCGACCTCTTCGTCAATACACGCTATGCTTGCTGCAAAGCCTCTGGCCCCGTGACAGTTGAAGTAGTGGAAGGAAGAAAGGAAATGTGTTTTACGAATAGCTATCAACCCATTCATTATCATTCTCACTATCCTCGCTATCACTGTCATCCTCAACCTGGGGCTTTCCATACCAAGCCCGGAGACACTCACAAGCTTCTATGATATCTGCTTTCAGCCTACCACGGCGATCAACTATAGTAAGCTTTGCGCTACTAAAAAGGCGTTCGCACTCATCTGACATGGGTGAGATCGCAAACAGATCCAGAGCGAAGCGAGCGAGATCTCTCTGGGAGTCATAACGAGATAGCCAGTACGCAATGGCGTCATCGTAACCTGCCTCGTCGTCATGGAGCCTGTCGGTAGAAATATATTGTTCATACAAATCTGTTGTGGAGACCGGAGCGTCTGTTCGAATACGCTTATGTTCCCGCTGGCGATCAAATGCTGGGCCAGGAGCTCTCTCCTTCCTGGCCGGTGGTGGCAGCATCTCAACAGGGTGTCTTCCCTTATACTCTGTCTCCCAGAGATGCTTCACCGCTGATTGTGCGTTATCAAACCACCTCTTCTTCTCTTCGTCGCCGTGAAGAACCCACTCTTGCCTGAACCACGCCCACTTGCGATATGGATCGAGGATTTGAGCCGCATAGTATGCCGGTGGAAGGTCAGTATCTTCAGGGAATCGATTCTGCCAATTTAGCTGCTGGTTGTTGTAGTACTCGGCGCATTTTGACCACGCGGCATCTGCGCAGCTTTGAAGGTACTTCCATGTAAAGTTATTATCGTCCTCAGTGTGGATGTCGTGGTAGTGATCCTTCGTCTCGCTTACCTCTCGAAGAAGGCAGTCCAAAGTTGAAAACCAGTCAGCAAGTGACGTCTTCTTACCTTCAGAAAGCAAAGTTGCAGCGTAGAAGTCTTTTAGAGCGAGTTCAATCTTTTCAAGCTCGAACCAGTGCTGTCCATCAAGTTTAAAGTTCGCAATCCCTTGAGAGCCTTTCCCAGGTACATGGCGAGCTGAGAAGATCTCTAAGCGTTCCCGAACATTCAATGCCCGTGTAATTGAATGAAACCATGAATTCCAGCGTGTCGAGTTGTTCTGGATAAGCTCGAGCCCGTCGAATTCAGAGAGATCTCCGCCGATAATGATTGCAGCAAACTCCTCACGGCGTTGTGGAGTAAGCCTAATGTATCGTACGAGGTTGTGAAGCCGACCTAAACATCCAAATTTTTTCCAGAGCTCTTCCACCTTCACATAGTCTCCGCGTTGATAGTGCTTTTCAAGCTTTGCTAGATACTTCTCACAGTTCCGACCCATGAGAAACGCCTGGCAGCAGAGGTTGACAATGTGGCCCAAGCAGCGAAGTCGGCGATGGCGACGTTGTTTCGAGTCCATCCATGGGCAGAGCTCCTTGAGTATGAATCCAACAGCGGTATCATTTGACGAGGCATTATCCAGCATGAAATATCCAATCTCATCTCCGCCAATATCATATTCTTTTAGCAATTCAAGAACAACTGATCCAAGATTCTCGCCAGTGTGTTCGCCGTACACACGTCGTATACCCAAAACGGTAGTTCGTCGCTTGCCAGTAGTGTCAATCCACATGGCGATGACACCTAGAATAGCGTAAGGGTTTGGCGAGGTCCAGAGATCAAAGGAGATGGAGATTCTACTCCGCGAGCGCTGGGGGTCCTCTCTGAGCCGTTGCTTCTTCGACAGAAAGGCGTCAATAACCCAACTTCGAATAGTTTTCGCTGCCTTTGGAAGGTGGTTGAGAAGTGCCGGATTCAAAAGAAGAGTAGTTCTCGGAAATACCGATTTTCTAGTTGAAAGAAAGCAATATGACAGTACACAATCCAACGAATTAGAAGCTCTTTGAACTTCTCCATTGAGTCTTTCCAGAAGAAGGTATTAGTAGCAGCCGCGCTCTTCTGCTGATCTAGTACAGACTTCCGTGTCGAACTATGTTTCTTGATACCACTCTGGGGATCAATCTGGTGCTTTTGTTCTAGGTGATTTCTGACCTTAGAAGTGCCATTGATAACGAACAATTCTTGCTTGTTCTTTCCAGCCGTGCACTCGTGACAGTAATACACCTCTTTCTTATCGCTACCTCGAATGTATTGGAGGCCATACTTCCAGATGTGTGATGAACCTAGACGAAATCCCTTCTTTGTAATTGTCGCGCGTTTCACGTAGGTGATACGGTCCTGTACGAACTCATCCGGAGGTTCGTGATATCGAATAGGGGCTGGTGATAGAGTAGGGGTGGGTGACGACGTAGGGACAGGAGATGGTGTAAGAGACGTTGAATTTGGTACCATTATAGTCAATGGAGACGGTAAGGGTGGAGCTGATGACTCCATAACAATAGCATACAAGCAGGTTGTTATGGACTTGATTGTTTTATGTGAGTGGAAAACTCAAGCTGTTCTCAGGGGCTCATAATTTCATTCCGTACTCAATGTTCTAACTGCATTAGTCTAAGATTCAGCCACCCCGATCTATTTATAGCCAGACCGGTCCAGACCATTAAGACCGGTCCGACCATGGTCTTGAGAAATCCTCAGACCAGACCAAGTCTTGGCGGTCTAGACCAGACCAAGACCAAGTCAGACCAGACCATTCCGATCACTGGGCTCCATTTCGGGCTTTTGTTCTTAGCTGCACTTGCTGACATTCTAGTCCTACGTACCAAAAGCAATTATCTCCTAAGGGCCCACCAGGCCGGAATTAGGTCACGATGACGGGTAATAGTCAATTAAAATGCAAAGAACAAGAGGTACTTCTACCGCCACCTAAATTATGTGGTGGTATAAGTACCAGCAGGTCTCATCATTACAAATCGGTACATCGCGCACCTTGCACCTATCCCATCGAGTGCTAACTGACGCCAGATACAATGTGAGATACGCAGCTATACGATGGGGTGAGTGTATTAAGATGTGGACCCGAATGCGGTGATGTTATTGATTGTCGACTTGATATTTCTGATCAGTCTGTCAGGGAGGGGTTGGTACTATTCCCCCTCCTTTTCTGGATACAAGAATAATATTGTGATAAAGGAAAGTGGAGCCCATTCCTGCTGGATTAATGATAGCGCCTCGATAAAAGAAACGTGTATTTTGTGGGTCCCTGGATATATCAATACCGGGTGGCGGGGAAAAACACTTGGAAGAAAAAGAACAGAGACAAAAAAGAAGGGCGAGCTCCTGGGGACTAGATTGATCCTCAAGTGTGAAAATTAACCTCATTTTAGTTGGACATCAACCCCACTCGCGTATTTAACAATTCCCGTCCGCCAATCTAACATCTTTCAACCCCACTTGGCGTGTCCTGAACGCGCTTTAACTCAGATGCATTCCACATCAGACGCGTAGCACGTAACAGTTCAAATGACTGCGGACGTTCCGCGTCGGCACCAGACATCTCCGTCAGAAATGGCACTTGGGACGTTTAATGCTTCTTATGCCCGAGCCACCGCCTAAACATCCACAGCTATCATAGTCCAAGCCTTGTCACTACATCCCCTCGGCATTCAAACTCCTTCATTCGACGCATTCTTTCGTCTAATCTTACTCCTGGCTGACCCTTCCCCCTAGCTCTCTATATCAACTTCTCTCCTTGCTTCATTTTGAGCAAGCTATCTTCTGAGCACTGTTCCTACGCTACAAGAACGCATCGAGAGCTGTGAGCTCCTCGAAAGATGGCCACAGGGGAAGATGTCTGGGACTCTCTCCCAAAGGGGGAGCAAAAGGCTATCTGGGATGAGACTGAACGCAATTTCTGGGTTAACCTCCGCAGCAAGAAGGATGCCGAGAACAAAAAGATCGAGAAAGATTTCCAGCTCTCAATTAATGAAGTTCGGTTGAAGTTCAGTGATCTCACAGGGCAGCGAAGTCAACTGGAAGAATCTCAATCCCGATTAGCCAGAGAACTCGCCAAAGTCGAGGCGGAACTGGCACGCACCACTGAGGAGTGTGAGGAGAAGGCCAACCGACTTGAGCGCATTGAGCAAGACTACCGCGCGTCGCGTCAGAAGAGAGAGGAAACGCTGCATGATATTTGGTTCAAGATGCGCCGATTCTTCAGACAAAAGAGAGGGGAGGATCCTGGTGCACCAGACCATCTCGGACCCGAATCAGAAGGCATTGTTCTGCCTGAACTGTTGCCAGAGCTATCCTCAGCTTATAACGGGCCGATCCCACGAATAGAGCCTACAAATGGCACTGCAACGGGAGCGGACAGACCCGACGAAGTAGATGATGAGGATCGTATGGAAGGCATTGAGCACCACGACAATGAGGCAGCCGAGACCCTCGTTGATGTTGTTGATGCTGATGGCAATGTGATCGGACCCGTGGAACAAATTGAACCTTGGAACCAATGGGTTGAGGGAATCCAAGCATTGGAGATACGAAGACCTGTCAAGATCCGCCGAGGACGACGCTTCAACGCCACACATCTTGCAGGCATTTACGAACGAATTGAGGCGAAGGGGGTCAAATGGCTCTCTTGTATGATTCAAGCTACAGGAGAAATTCAGACCAAGAGATGTCAGTCATGCGACAAGAACCAAGGCGCCTTTGATGACTGCATTATTGTCGGCGGAGATCTCTTTCAGAAATGCGGCAACTGTGAATGGAATCGTCAGGGATGCCACGGTGCTTCAGGGGACACAATTGATATACTGGCCTCGAGGGAGAGAGCACGGCGGAAGAAACAGCTGGAAGAAGGAGTTCAACAGACTCCCGCAGGCCGTCCTTCGGAAACAATACATCCGACAGTTGAAGTTCAGCCAAGGCCTGAGCCAGCATGTCAACCAGAACCACAGCAAGTCGAGCAGGAGATCCCTGTGCCCTCTCGACCGCCTTCACCACAGCCCGTTCTACAGCGTACACTTGAAAGATTCCCTGAACGACAGCCTGAGAGACAACCGGATAGACAGATTGAGCCACAGCCCGAGCGACAACACGAACAGCAACCTGAGCGACGGCCTGAACGATCAATTGAGCCTCACCCTGTACGAGTGACTGAGTGTCAGGCAGAATGGACTACAACACGACAGCCAGAACGGCGCCCTGAGCCCCAAACCGAGCGAATTCTGGACCGATCCAATGACCGGTTCCATGATGTGATTGCTGCAAGGGCCCCAGAACGAACTGCCGAAGTAGCACCAGTGCAAATCGCTGAACGTCCTCGTGAAATGCCCCATAGACCAATTTATGGTTCACCTCACGGATCTCCAAGCCGTCTGACAACGGCTCCCAGGTCGGATTATGCTCCGGAACGTATGATTGACCCCGTGGACTCGCCCTTACCGACACCAATCTATCCTCAACCCAGGTCCTTGGAGACACCACGCTCTGTGCTTCCTTCGAGTGCCCCCCGCCACTCCCCTCATGACATTCTCCACCCATCAACAGAGCTCGATGGCTCTACCAAAGACCATCGCGGTTCTGTTCAGGTCCACACACCACGAGAACCTGAACGGATGAATACTCCACAAGAGTATCGTATAACTCCTGGGTTTACGCCGGCCAATATTAGAAGTCGACCTCCATCCAGCGAACGAGGAAGACCAACTCCACCATCGTTGCCCATTGATCCTTCATCACAGCCTCCTGAGTCTCCTCCTGCTCTACTATTGGAAGAGATCACCCGAGAGAACATGGTCCTCAAGAATGATGGAGTTGTTTACACTTATCCTGAATGCGTTGCGGGGGTGCCATTGGTCAAGATTAACGAGGAACACCCCTATTGGGAAGCCAACTGGCCAAACGTCAAAACACTTATTGAGCCACAGCTTGCTCAATGGCGCGAGAAGCATCAGGCTGCTATTGAAGCAGGTCCTAAGCAGGATAAGGGAGGCTCTTCAAAGTATCAAATTGGCAGACAGGTCAACCGTGGTATAAAAATTCTCGAATTCCACGAGAAGGGCCCCATCAGCCCTTATCAGTTGTTAGGTAAAAGATATATTCAGGCTGGCAAGGGTGGAATAACCTCATATGACACCCTATTTCGCCTGTCAGAGACAATATCGGAGCTCGAAAAATTCAATCTTGACATATCGCCGGCTGACTGGATGCGACAGCGTCTCCACGAACTGATTCAAACTCAGGGTCGCAATTTCAACCTGCCACGAACAATTCACGACTTCTATCATGACTCAAAACTCACAAGTCTTCGTTATAAGCATGGCTTCAAAAACATAGGACGCCCTTCTGGAGCCATGAAGGCTCGCTTGAGCCATGGCAGCCCTAGCACTATACCCAAACCTCCCCAAAAGCGCAAGTCTATGCACTCGGTTCCTACTACGCCTCGTAAAGATTCCTTCGTCAACCACTCTCCTCTGCCTGGTCAAATATCCTCAGGCTACAGAACTCCAGCCTCGGTCCCGGCCCCTGCTCCTCAGCCAGTCTTCAGCACCCACCTCAACAAGAAGCCCAAATACATGCCACCTGCATATTGTCGCCCCGATCACGACGAATTTCATTTTGAGGCTTGGTCCGATACAGATTCATGCAGTGGTGGCAGCATTACTAAATATGATTGGCGTCTTGCTGTAGTCAAGACTCGATTATATACCAGCCACATCAATGTTACACAGTATTGGACCTGGGTAGGTCAGATACAATGCTTTCAACATCAGGTACTCAAAGACGTGAAACCTGCGAAGTGGGGCCTGTTTAGGGACGAGATCGATTTCCATGTCCACATCGCAGAGATTGAGGAGATGGAGTGGAGTATCGAAGCACTTCGCGTTCACATCATTATGAAAAAGGGTGTCGGAGAGCTTGCTCCAGATGGCATGCCTCGAGGCGATGTCATGGCATCTTTCCCACGAGCACGTACAATGCGTCGCTTTCTGTTCTTTTGCAGAGAAAGGGGTATGAAAATGGCTAAGAAAGAGCCGTAAGTGTAGCCCCAGTGATGGAACTGTGGCAAGCAGAGAACTAACCTGGACGATAGTGAGGAACTTAATAACCTGTGGGATTCCATGATTTCTGAACAGTTGCCTGGTCGAGGCGATTCTAATCAACAGTTGGTGGAATGAGTTCGTTGACCACGAGCGGTGTTCATCGAGGGGTAAAGATGGCCCTGTTCTGTATGCCTATGTTTAATCATAATGCGATTTCTTACAGTTCTCTATTATTTTCTTCTTTCTATCGATCAAGCAGATCAATCCGCATATATCAGCACAGGAATTTGTGTGTTTAATGGAAATCGTATATGTCGACGCTTTAGCTTCAAGTGGTCGCAATGCGATGGCTTAACTGAGCGTAGGAGACGAGTAAGGAGACCGAACCCAAGTCTATAGCGTTTGACACGCCGGCGTTTGCGCTCCTCGGGGAGGGCCTGGTAATTTTCGGTGTCGATGGTGTTGCCAGCAAGAAGTTTGCCCAAGATGATATCGTGCTCCATTTACCGGTCAATAAGAGGATGAGTGATGTTAGTTTCAGGGGCGGAGTACATCGACTTGACAGTCGCGAGACTTTGGGAAGGCTGGGTCTTGATCCTTACCCACGGAATAGACACATCCGAGTTCATCGTCTACACTAGATATATAACAAAGGAATTTTTAGAAACGTTCACGATCCCCTTCAAAGCCCCGCTCGACAATGTGTTGGAAATTCCGGGAATCCCCCTTCCTTTCAGGGTTTAGACTGTTAGACTGAAAGTCCTAGATTTAGAGTTCAAAGTCCTAGATGAAATCATCTAGAGATATAAACCCGAGAAGAACTCTCATCTCAATAATTAACAATCAAGTTTTACAAAAAAAATTTTTTTTTCACCCAGCACTACTGCGCAATATAAACAACACTATAACGCAAAGGACTTTGCTGTAAATCCACAGCGCTCTACAAAACTGTAGCAGGGCAATAGCTTAGATTCTTAAGCTAATAAGTGAGGTTGACCATAACGGTCTTGGTCTTAGTAAATGCTTCCAAAGCATACTTGACCCCTTCTCTGCCGATGCCACTTTCAGTGTCAAAGTCTTAGGATAAAAGTCTTTGTGATTCTAGAAGCTCTATGTGACTTATTTAGTGAAACTCCAATTGTGGTCTTTGCGTCTTGGTTGCACAACCTGTTTACTCATATCACATCGTCGTCATTGCCTTGGCCCAAGGAGCACTATCATATTACCCAAGTGTCAGCACAGTACCTTGAAAAGACGGGAAATAAATCACGTACACCCCAGACCTGGTACAGAGACGCTTTCGGGTTATTCTCACTGGCCTCTTCAAATAAAATACGTGCAATAAACTCTGCCGTAGCCGAGTTGCAATTTTTGAAGCCCATAGTAAGCTTTCCCACCTGGAGTACATCGCTATAGTTGCTGCTGGCAGTGTAGACTCTGAGTACCTTATGATTACGACTCTCGACGTAATCCCATGCTGTTTGTCGGCTTTTGATGATAGCTTTACTTGTAAGCTAAATATCCATCTGAGTTCTATAGGCATGGCAAACCTTCAGTTCCTTCGGACTTTCCGTGCAGACCATAGACAACGACATCCGAGGTATACAAGTTAGCAAGTTTAGCCCCCGAGTCAGGTTCTTTTGCACCCACTGTGGCAAAGAGAGTGGCAAGCCAGGTCTTGATCCCCTTGGGAGCGGGTAAGTCAAGAGGCCAGATGCTGTTTTGCAGTGCCATTCTCGTTGTAGTCTTGGTAGATTGTGATGGTGTGTTATCTGATGGTTCCGGAGCCATTGAGTTCTGGCCACTAAATAGATACTTCCTGCCATACCATCCACTGGCGCTGGGCTTAGTTTGATCCGGCTACTTATGGATAGCTGGCACGGTTCGGGCCGAATTGCCAGGCGGAGCAGCCATGCTCCGGACGATTTATAATCTCTTTTGTTTATATTCTGGACCTCATTTGTAGTATCTACCTCTCTCTTAATGGGATACTTAATATGCAAGGTTGTGTAACATTTTCTTTAATAAAAATATCCAACGCAAGAGCGAGATCCTTCTACTTTAGTATCTATAAACAGAAGGGGTTCATAACCCGATTATGGAGAGCAGGTTTAAATCTTGGCTTGGGTTGTCTCCTTGGCCAGTTGTGCACGGAACTGCTTAGTTAGTTGCCTAATCGCCAAGTCCAACAGAACATCCTCGCTTCCACCAGGAATCCTGGCCCCAGGAACTTCTCGATAAATCTCTATATCGTCGTATCAGCTCTCTGTCTCGGTATAAAAGTATCTGCTGAATAGCTTACTCTCGGCAATCTCGCCCTTGCTCGTATGCATATAACCGTTGCCGCCGAACAATAGAACAGCGCATCTCGCACACTCGTCAAGAACAATGCCAGCGTTGGCTTTGCACAGAGCGGTCAGACCACCGAGTTCTTGGTCTGCTGTTTCCTTGGGCATCTTGGAGAGCTGGTATGCGAATGATTCTACCCAGGACCATTGCGCTTCCAGGATTGCACCACATTTAGCCAGTCGGTGACGTACCACGGGTTGTTCCATGAGAGTCTTGACAAAGTCAGCTGTGAATCACATCCACTCCATCTTCTGAACCCACCTTATTGAATGCCTTACGCTGAAGACAATATGCGAAGGCGCTGCTCAGGGCAACTCGAGCCTGACGGGTGACACCAACAGAGATGAACATACGCTCGTGGTTAAAGTTGTGTATGATGTACTTCATTCCCTCGTTCTCACGCCCGATTAGGTTTTCCCGTGGGACTCTTATATCATCAAGTTCGATAAAGGAAGTTCCAGCTACAATCTGCCCCGTAACTTTAAGTCGTCTCCTTATCACGCCAGGATGGTCCTTGAGCGGGACTAAGATTAAAGAAATGCCTTTTCCTCTAGAGTTTTCCCCACCAGTTCGGACTGCCATGCTAGCATAGTCTGCCATCATTCCATTGGTAATTCACTTTTTGGTCCCGTTAATGATATATTCGTTGCCACTCAGAGTAGCCGTCGTGGTGATGTTGGCGACGTCAGAGCCAGCACTAGAGATGAGATCAGTAAAGCTCTCATTGAGTGATATCTTGAACCCACTCTGGCTCCGTAATAGCAATACAGATTCTCTTTCGCCCGACTAAGAGATCTGGGAGAAATCTTTCTTGTAGCTGAGGCTCTGCATAATGCAACAGAGGGGGGATACCAAAAGCAACGCCAGTGGTGATGGAGCCAGGTGGTCCAGCAAGGCCGGAGCGGCTCATCTAGTGTTCAATACAGTCAGAATCGCGATTGATAATGCACCCGTGTGGTGCCATACCTCATCTGCATATATCATCGTATGCAAAGTGTCCCATTCCTCCACAGGTACCTAGCCGGGTATGTGAGTTATGCCTAGCTTTCGAAGCCATTCTACAGGTAAAGGCGCTGGCAAAGACGGCAGGATAAAGTTACCCTTTGCAAAGACCTCGAATAAGTTAGATAGTACCTCCTCTGCTGTTTCCCAGTCCAGGGCATTCTTGTTGAGGTTCTCATCGACGAATTGGCGACAAGCAGCCTGGAATCTGCGATGCGACGCGTTGAAGTACGGCGACGGGGCGCCTCTAAGCCACGGGGGGTCTGCGAAGGGGACTTGGTGAATGGCAGGGGGCATTTTGGAGGTGGTTTTGGAGACAGCAAGAGTTTTACAACAGTTAGGTTAAGGTATATTTAATGAATTGTAAGCTTGCATATATAAACAGTATTCCAAGGCTTCCAACCTCAGCGGCGGGCTTTTCCTATTGAGGAAACATGCCTCGGCATAACTATCTGGACTACCCCAAGCCAGCCGAGGCTGATTTTCGAATTGAGTTGCACTATTTGGCACAACAAGGCCACGTGACTGCAAAATTCTCTTCAAACTTTGAGGGAAATTCGACTTTTTCCCTTCTACACATACAAATTAGCATATAAATCAAAGAGTTATGATAATCGAAAATAAAGGCTGAAAAGTCAAAAAGTCGGTCTATTTAATTGATCTAAATTGCCGGCTGATAAATCGCAGCTCCTTTGGTGTTGAGGCCACCGTGGCTGCAACACCCCTGCCGCCAGATCGACTGACGGTTCCCTGTGACGCTGTATTGCCACCAAAACCCGAACCTTGTGATGATCGTGATGAAGATCGTAGCAAGACCTCGTCTTGCGAGAGGATTTGTCGGGCTCGGCTTTGCGGTCGGTCGGTCGGTCGGTCAGTTGGGCAGGCGGCTTTGATGAAGCTATCGCGAAAGGGGCTCTAGCTGTATAGGCATAAGCTGCTTGGTGTTGATGAATAATGTGTAAAATCGCGTTATTGAGGTTATCGCGAAGTTGATCCTTGGAAATTGAAAATCATCCGGAAGAATGTTATTGCAGGCGGCGCTAAACCCCTTTTGGACTTATTGTGCCAAATAGAGATATTTGTTGTGCCAAATAGTACAACTCTTCGAATTTTCCTACCCACTCAAGTGTCTCATTCCGGGTCTAATCAACATGGACGCGCCAAACGTCAAAGCTTGGACCAGGACTGAGAGTCATTTCAATTAATTGCTGGCATTAAGAAGTTTAAATGGCGTTTTAGCATTTGTCAGTGTCTCGAATCCAATAAATAGTGGATGTCCACTAATACCCGCTGGACGCTGACTCAATAATACGTTCTTAGTAAAAGGCATTCTGTGACCCAAATTAAAGGCCAGTGCATTATAAGCTGGCTCTAACACTGCTGAAGTTAGCGGGCTAGTTAATATTCTCAATGATAGTATAGACACTAACTTGGATTCATAGTGTCTGGAATAGTGCCATTGCACAGCCACTTAGGAATGGGTTTCTCTTTTGAATCCAATGCAGCATGTAACTCGAGGGCCGCCTTAACACGCGCACCAACGTCTGTGGATCTCCACACGTCCATACCTTGGATACGCAGCGTCTCGGCGATGTGAGAGATGGATGAGATGCCAAAGCTGGTGTGGGCAAAATCTCGGCAGGTCTCCTGCGTGATGCCACTAATTGGGAAGGTTTTTTGATTGTGCCAGAATTTGATAATCTCCGCGGTGGTATTGATCCGACCACGGCCTTGCACGGGATACTTCCCATCAGAGGTCAGGTAGATGTACGCGGGAACCCGGCCGGAGAACAACCCCAAGGACTTTTCGTACAGAGCTGCATCTTCAAGGAAGACGGCAGCCCCTATGGTAGACTCAATCATCACTACGAGCGTCAGCAGATCCGCTAGTGACAGTAATACAGAAGAAGTGGACCCACCTAGTTCCCAGTTTCCATTCTTCTGCGGGGCGCCGTCCTCGATGATGGGGATGTAGGCGTGTCGTAGCATGTCAGAGAACGTCTTGATACTCTTCTTGGACCAGTGTTCATAGCTCGAGCGCATGATTTCACCTGCACGTACCCAATTAGCGGACGACCAGGCCGCCTGCAGTGGTGCGTTGCTGTTGTTGTGACCTTGGATCGTGCTAGACCAGGCATCCATATAATGGATGGATTTCTCAGCATAGTGCTTGTCCTTCGTAATCCACCATGCCAATGCGTTCATGTATGCCGCCATGGAATCCTCGCGCTCCTGATAACACCCAATGTTGGGCGTCGATGTCGGTCCGCACTCGACCGTCTCATATGGCTCGGCCGTTCGCGTAGGCGAGATGTACGACATGTTAAGCATGGAATCCAATGCCTCCGTCCAAGGATTCTCCCTAGCCTCGATCCTCTTGGCAATGTGGTCGAGCTGCGGCCCGGAAACGAAAACTCCTGGATGAACCCATGTCTTGGGCGTAGTGATGTTGTACAGTATGTACAACCGTGTTGTACGTACGTACGTACAGAAAGAAAAAGTACGTACACGTACTATGTACGTACAATGGGATCCATAATACTCCTAATAGGGGAATTTGTGGGTCATATTGTACAAATACGGGGGGCTGTACAAAAACTCCGTTGGCTGAGCAGCTCAACACACTCTGCCATTCTCTCCCGATTGAAGGTGTTGAATGTTGGAGGGTTCACCCTCAACTTCAGGATTAAGGTTTAGGATTAAAGTTTGAAGCCCTAAACTTAGATCGTAGGACTTTCATCTAGGACTTTCTAGGACTCAAGTCCTAGAAGGAACCAGTCGAAGATATAAGGTCTCAATAGTCCTTCGATTGCGACAGAATCAAGAAATATACACGATTCACCTTAATATCTGACAGAAGGTATCGCCAAAAAGATGGCGCCCACCCAAGCTAACGCTGCCTTCGTTTGGCGACAGTTTATCGACCTCGGCCGCTCTAACTCCAAGAAAAGCAAGCGATACAGATGCCGTCACTGCCAAAAGGATTTTGCAGCGACCTCTGTTGGGAGGCCGAAAGAGCATCTCGCTGCGTGTGAGAAATGGCAAGCCAAGCAGCGACAAGAGCGTCAAGCTCAAGATAACGCTGGCTATCTTCCCTCATATTCAGAAGCTATACAAAAGAAGATAACCGAGGTCGGAATTCAGCATATCTCGCAGGACGAGAGTCACAGTTACGCCTATGATGCCGCCGCTGCTGTAATCGCCGGCGGTCGGCCCTTCAGCCTCTTCGAGAGCCGCCGTTTGCGTTATTTCTTCACTCGCATTAAGCCTGGCTGGAAGCCTCCTAGCCGCGCCTCCATCACGAGAATTCTTCCCGACTTCTATCAGGAACTCTATGACGAGGTTTTCAAACGCATTACCAGCTCAGAATGGTTCAACATCATATTTGACGCTTCCGATAATATCTCGGTACAGCTACCAGACGGCCCAGCCTTCTACTGGAAAACGTTTGACACGGGAGACGAACAGCACACAGCGGAGAACTGGGTGAAGCTGATATGGGGAGAAATGCAGCAACTGTGCGGCGGTGATCTCTCCAGAATCAATTCTATCTGTAAAGATACCGAAAACACGATGCGCTCTGTACACGGCTTGCTAGGGAGATTCCCAGAGCTCTCACATATCAACTTCTCTCTATGCGATTCTCACGGCCTTCAGCTTCTAATTAAAGATATCCTTCTTCTTCCATTCTTTGAGGATCTCTGTAATAACGTCAGCACCCTTCTCAAGTTCTTCTCACGGTCTAAATTACAATTGCAAAGATTGAGAATGTGCCAACGCACAAGGTGGAACGGAGTAACTCGCGCGCTGATCAGAAGGTACCGGTAAATCGTTAGCTGTGACTGAGAAATCGATATACTAACTCGCTCGTTCCGAATAGTATAATTGCACGCTGGGGTTCTCAGTACAATTCTTTCGTCTCCCTCCTCCGTTCTCGAGACCCTGCCAGAGACTGGTCTATTCGAAAAGATGTACGGGATGAGCTGCGATCTCAAGATTGCCCCGTTCTCCTACCCGAAGCGGTTCGAATCATCAAAGACAACAGCTTCTAGCTAAAACTAGAGGCTGCGATCGCTGTGCTAAAACCCGTGAACGAATTTCAACACGCTTCCGAGGCTGATGGGGCGGGAATCGCACACGTTATAAATCGCTGGCTGCAAATCAAAAGCAGATGGTCTGAGATGGGAGAGGCTGATCAGTTTCCTGATATTCCGTGGGACGACATTGACGCTATATTCAAAGCCCGGCTCGATAAGCAAACGTACGATATACATTGGATCGCCGATGCCCTCCGGCCTGATACAACAGGTCCAAATTCGAAACTGCCGCCTAGCGTCTTTGCGCGCGTACAAGAGTATTTGCAGAAACAGCTGAAAAACGACGACGAATATCACCGTGCCCTTTCCGAATTCACACACTTCCGAATGCGTACAGGCGGCCCAGACGGCTTGTTTAATAAGCACAGCGCTGTATACGATGATGGCTTCAAGCCAGCAATGGCGTGGCAGTGCCTCCTCAACCAGGGCTCGATTCTGGCTAGGGTAGCCGTGAAGGTAATGAACACGCTTGCGCCCTCAGAACGAAGTTTCTCTGCTATTAGTTTCATACACACGAAAGCTCGAAATCGCCTTACGCCCATGCACGCTGACATGCAGGCCTTCATTTTTATGAACGACCGCGTATTAGATCGCCTTAAGGATCAGAAGTACGCCCATAAAAAGCGCTGGGCGGATCTTGAGGAGAAGGACTGGCTAGAACTCGAAGATTCATATCTCGAGTTATTTGTGAATGCGCAGGGCAAGAAGGTCTGGATGGATGGTGTGATGGCCTCCACCAGTGGAGATTTTGAGTGGGAGGGTGTATTACAGTCGACGGGTGATATATTGGGGGTTGGCACTGAGGTGGAATCAGAGGTTTGAGGCCAGAATGGCAGAAGACGAGGACCGTGAGAAGCCTGCTAAGTTACCAGTATTACCTAAAAAGGAAGGGGGAAATTTGTATGGTACATATTTGTACGTACAATAAAGTTGTACGTACGTACAGCGGCTAAAATACAGTACGTACGTACGTACGTGTACAAGAAATTGCATCACTACAATGGAGACGATTTAATTCCACCAACACTCACGGTCACTGCCCCGCCCGGCTGGTGGGGCCGCTCCACCAACCACGGCGAAAAGTGGCTTTTCGTCAATGGGATTGGTGGAGAGTACTTCTGGCTTCAGTTGTACTGCGAAAAGCTGCGGGACACATATCGAAGGAACATTCAAGGCGTTTTCAACAGGAGCGACGGTCTCCTCTGGGACCTGGTCGAATGTGCGGGGGAGAGGAATATAAACGGGGAACCAAACCCTCTCATTCAAAGGACACAGAGCAGCATAGCGGCCCAGAAAATTCTGAAGCGTGAATTGTCCGTCGCGCTTCAGGACAGGGGGTCCGACGGCTTCGTCGTGATGATCGCCTACTCTCAGGGCTGCCTCTTGTTGAGGCAGGTGTTGCAAGAATTCGTGAAGGGGGGCTGCTATCGGGAAGCGATGGCGGATCGACTGAGAGTCTTCACGTTCGGGAATCCGAGCATCGACTGGATGGGCACGGACGCCCAGGCAAACGAGACCCCTCTCTGTGAGCGCGTCAACTACACTGAGCATTCTGCGAATGAGCGGGATTTCGTAGCAGCGCTCGGGGTGCTGAGGACTAACCAGGAAGAAGCCCTACGTAAGGCTGGCTACATACACGAAAGATCGTCTGTCTTCATCAACCATGGCGAAGACTGGGTCGGTCACCTGTTCGGGACCCAGTACAGCCTCAGAATGGAAGACTATGAGTATGGGGAATGTTCCAGGTTGCTCGCATGTGCTGGCGGACGAGAAATGGGGTGATAAACCGTTGACCTGTACAGGAAGTGTCGTGAAGGGTGGTAAATGGAAGAAGTGATAAAGTTAAATCAGTTGAGCAAAGTATGGCTGGGTTCTGCCTGTGTCGCATGGGACTTGGTCAATCGACCTTGCATTATCAAGAGCTATCGTTTTGGACTCGGTGTATAGCGGCCAAAATTCAATCTCCTTGCTGCCGGCTTCAACGTCTAGACCCTCAAACAGGTGCTGTAGTCGTTCCAATGGCTTTCCTTAACGCAGGGTGAGTCAGGGTGTGCGAATCCATTCTATAACTTACACCATGTTGTAGGCGCTAAACAAAACGATCGGGTCAGCCAAAATTACCCTTTTGAATTTCGCGGTCATTAAGCTAGCCTCTTCGGCTCTTAGCGTAAAATCCATCTAGCCAACCAGATTTTAGCGGTCACGCACTAACTTCGTTCGAATTTCGCGGTCATCATACTAACCTAATCAGGATTTAACGGTCAATTCAGGGGCATCTCATTCCCTAATCAAGCATGTAGACAAGAAATGCGCCGCATTTCCACTTCTGCACCAATCAGAACCTCCATATTCTTACCCCGAATTTCTCCTCTGGAAATGCGCCGCATTTCCATCTAGGCCCGTAAACCAAGAACACGAAACGCGCCGCGTTTCTTCCACGAAGGCCCGTGCCAACCATGTAGAAGACCGCGCTCTTGGACTTCACAGCGTGTAGTAATTTCCGTTGTGTCAATGAGGAGGAAGGGAGCAGCGATTAAGCTCTTTCTTTGTTCTTGGCTAAATGTGACTTCATAGAGGGTATTCGACCCTCTTGGTGCCTTCGCAACTTTATTAATATGACAGGCCTCGCGACGTACACGGAGCCTATTGTCACGTTGCGGCCAAGTCCGCTTCAAAAGCTCGAGAACCTCGACTTATACTATAATTCACCAGAGCCAGCAATAATTTGCATCAAATGCGGCTTCGCCATTAACCCTACGCGCGCGCCGCGGCACCCAGGCGACAAGCATCATCTACCTAAGTCTGCCCGCCGTGGTTTGAATCCTAGTAGCTAATGACTAAATCAACTCTACTAGAGTTGATTTTACTGACCCACTTTAAGCCTAGTAGAGTTGATTAATGCCAGGGTGTAGAGTTGATTTTGCATTATTCCATATACAGAAATCATTAAGCTGATCGAAACCGGGGTTAGCGCAGAACCCGACAGGACGCGTCGCGTAAATTACCAACTATGGCCCGTTACGAGTGTCGAAAATCCATGTCAATTTCTAGAGCCTTGATTGGTCTAAAAGTCGTAATGGGCCCCGTTACCAACTGGAATCCATGAGTAGAAGAAAATCCCCTCTCTTTTATCTCATAAGCTATATCTTTAGTTAGAATGAAAACCACACTCGTTGCCTGCCAAAGGCAGAGGCCATCACATCAGTTCCTGACCAATCGGGTCAACTCTCGCTGCACATCCTTAAACGATCTCACGGTATCAACTACACTTTCCTCCAATGTCCTGTACCTCAATCCCAACTCCTCCGTCGCCCGACTATTGTTAAACCCATAAACACCCTCCTTCGGGTACCCACCAGCCTCTCCCTCGCAGCTCGGCAGCGCATCTTGATACTCCGGGAACCACCTTCCAATGATCTTACAGATGTCTTGGTTGGTGAAGTATCCCTCTGTCAAAAGGTACCTTCTGTTCCCTCGCGCGGTAAGCTGAGCTTCCATGGCTTTCACGTGCGCCACAGCCAAATCCCGCACGTCGATCCAGAGGAAGAAAGACAAGCCTGTGTCTGGAATCTGCGATTTGTAGGCCCCCGAGATGAAGTTATAGATGCGCTGACTTGATATATTTATCTCGCCCAGACAAGAGAGAGGTTGAATGACGGGACCAAACGCTAGCGTTGGGCAGATTGTTGTGAGGGAGAAAGCGGGCTTCCGAGTATCCATCAAGTCCCAGGCAGCTCGCTCGGTGAAGAGCTTACTGGCCCGGTACCCGTTCAATGTATTTTGAAAGGCGTCATCCATGGTAAGCGGGTTCCAGTCTGACTCGGTGTACGTGTGCTGTGGAATAGTGTTGGGCTTGTAGCTGTTCAGGATTGCAGCAAAGGAGGAGGTGAGGATCACGGTTTTGACTGATGGGGCGTGGTCGCAAACCGCTGTTAGTAAGGATGTGGTGCCGACAATGGACGGGTCCAGCAATTCTCGCTTGATGTCAGTCGCCGAATAATAGAAAGGTGAGGCGACATGCATGACGACGTCCAAGCTTGTGCTTGATTGAAGGCATTCATCGAAGGCTCCATGTGCGGTGAAGTCGGGGATGACACAAACGGCGATTTCGGCTTTAGTAGTATTTTTGTATCGTGCGAGTACTTGGTCACCTTTCTCCTTGCTGCGAACCGTAATCGTTATGGAATGTCCATTACTCAGGAGGGCATCAAGAATGTGGCTGGCAACAAAGCCATTGCCACCCGTGAGGAGGACGCGAACCATTTTTCTGACACGTGAATCGGGTTAGACTTTCAGAACGAGATCCTATCGTCTCCTGGACAAGCACATCATTTTATATGGACACACGTGGAGCTATCACAGGGCACGTGGGTGGTACTATCTGGTATTGCTCTTGATATGACCAATCAGAGTTCGAGATGTAAAGTTCCGTGCATACTTCTGGTCAGTCGTGGGCGGGGTAATAGCGCCTCGATAGGCCAATTTTTACAGCCTAAGGGTGCAGAGTTTGGCATTCGAGTACCTGCCGAAGATGGGATACGTGACGACGAAGACGGTATGACTCATCTTGCCGATATCGTAAGCAAATTATGTGACGGTTGTGGTTTCCAAGGGATAAACTAGTCCGTTCTAGGTTTATGTTGGCAGATAACGTAGGGCGTGATGCTGAGCGGTGCGAAGTGTCACGTCTCTTAATGATCAAGTAATGCGTGTTAGGCTTATTGATGTAAAGAAGTCTTATTGATAGCTGGTGAGCTAAGATCTATGAAAGTGCTAATGAATGTGTTCTATATACTAATGTCGTAGAGTGAGGGACGACGGTATGTAGGGACGCAGCGTTCCAGGGACGACGGCGTTCTGGTGTTGGTCGTCCTTACATGAACCGTGTCATGATTGGTGAGGAGGAAAGTGAAATTGTGGGGTACACGTGACGTAACCGCGGGGGTCGTAACACGTTAAGCCTTTAACAACTTACGGGCTTTAACTCCTGCGGATCGGACGGAATTTACACCGTAGATAAGTCTGGGGTGCCTACTGTACCAATTACCACTGGTAATGGCACCCAATACCATTTTTTGCAGCCCGTATACCTCCCTCCTTTGGTTTTTCTAAGGGATTTGGGTCTAAGTCGGAATATAAAAAATATTTAGCCTATGCGCCTTCTCATTTTAGGGTTAGGGTTAGGATAGGGTTAGTATTCACTATCTAAGCTATCTTTGCCCAGTTGCTTTGCTCTAGCTACAGACTAGCAAGTAAGAGTGAGTGGAGAGGTCTACAGATATAAGGAAAGATAGAAAAGAGAGATATAAGGAAAGATAGAAAAGAGAGATATAAGGAAAGATAGAAAAGAGAGATGATAAGAGGCCTATAGGAAAAGGAGGAAAAAGAGGGATAGCTATAAGGTAAAAAGAGTAAGAAAATAAGCTATAGGGTAGGAAAAGAAGGTAATAAGAAATAGGAAAAAATAAAAAATAGAAATAAGAAAAGGTAGAGAAGGTAGGTAGGGGTTATAGAAGCCTTAGGGAGACCTTCTAGAGAGGTTCCAAGGGTTACAGCTAGGTCAGCCCGTAGGCTAGATGCCTTATCCACTAGATGTTCCTTCTGGACTTCTAGAGTAGGCTGGCTAGCTAGGGCTCTATAGAAGGCTCTTACAGTGGCATCATGCCTTGCAATCCACCTTCTATTAGCACCCTTACAGGTATCCTATTCCTGTATTCCGTTCATCCCTTGCCTAGCCGATGTTCTCTAGATCATTGGTTGCAGGGATTACATCTCCTCAGCCAATCATAATAGCCCAATGCAACACAGCCAATCAGGCACGACCCAGGTCGAGATCATATATTAGCAGCAAAGGATGGGAATATGTAGCTGTAATGCGGAGCCTTATAACCTGGGAGAAATAAAACTCTAATTTATGCGGTTATAGATATACCGTGAAAGGAAGGAAAAGGCTTTTCTTCTGTTTCTTATATTCATCTCGCTAATTGCGCAAGGATGTCAGCGATGAAGCGCGCCCAAAATTGCATCGAGTGGGCCAGCTACAATGGGTGGGTACGAGAAGAAATAAGCCACCAAGACTCGGGGGCCAGCGACAGTTGATTTGTGCGTAAGCAATCGGTATGAGTCACTAATCAACCTCCTTCTTTCGACCTCGAGCGTCAGACGTCTGCAGTTTGTCACGGAATCTCGGAATTTTGGGGTAACACGGAGATTTTATCTTACCATGTGGTAGGTGAGGGCATTGTCGTGATTCGGCGAGACGATTCTGGCTTAGCGTAACGAAGCGTCCCACATAACCAAAACCTACCCTACATCCTTATTGTCCGTCCCATTTTCAGTAAAAGAGGAAATTCTTTATCTCTCATTGGCTTATACCCCTGCTAGTTCCTCTTTCACTGAAAAAGGGACAGTGTTTTGGAGGTCCCCGCACATTTTTTGATTAAAAGTGCGTGATAAAACTTCCTTATTGGCTATTTTGTTCTTTCGTTGCAACCCTCATAGCTAGCTTTACTTTTATGGCGCAGAGCGATACTACTTCATGGGCGTCTACGCGTAGATCGATATTTTAATCGCGTGTGTTTCGTGACCGCGTTTTAGAGGTATAGATAGCACTTTACTGATCGATGCTTAATCATGTCAATCGTTCATTTTTGCTATGATGCATTGACCTTTCTAGTGACCCTGACCATCTTCAAACATGTGGCCTCCAGAGTTCCGTGAACATCAGCCTGATGATCACGACGTCGAACAGAATGAAACAACTCCATGGTTACAGCATACCGGTTGGCCTCGCTTGTTTCACAACCGACCGCTTGGCATCATCGCGGCCACCGCAAAAAAGCCCAAATCAGCATGGAACGAAGACTATCTATTAGGTCAATGGAACGATACAGCGCTCCGGAGTCTAGCTGCTGTGGAAGCCCAGCTACGAATCATACTCCGTGGTGTTGACCTCATGGTAGATCGAGCCACGTTCACGCTAGCCCAGACTTCATACCGATCTCGATGCTGGTTGAATACATACTGGAAAGATAACTTTTGACCCCACGAGTTTAAAATTGTGAAGTGCTTGAAAAGATATGTTGACATATGGAAAAGGTTCATTTGTTATGTGTTTAGGGTTCAGCATTTTAAATCATATCAACAGCAAGACATCTACAACTTATGACTGGGACGCGACGAAACCATCATGATGCGTCATATACTATATCTGGTTACTCTTCTACAGCGCGATGCAACGAACTATGATTGGAATCCGGACGAAGGATGTGAGGGAGATGGAGATGAGCCTAGCGACTGTGATGATGAAGTTGAAGATGAAGAGGAAGACGATCATGGAACTGATGAGGATTATATCAACGAGTACGACCGAGTCGAGACTGAGATTCATTCCAACGGAAATGATGAATATCACGATATGAATGATGGCGAGGATGATTTACCTGTAGATCCGACGTTCTCTCACACTTATCTGACGACGACGTCTGTTAGACCGCATTGAACAATCTACTGTACGCAGTCGTGGCGGTAACATGACAGGATACAACAAAACTGGCCCGTGCACGATGACAGTCCTATCCGTGCACACACTCTTATCCCTATAACATGACAGGATACAACGCAACTGGCCCGTGCACGTTGCTGGGTCATCTATATTAGTTATTTCACATAACATAGTTACCCGTTGGCTCGAGCCCGAGGGGGGGCCACTAAGCAAGCTTAGTTGGACACAAAAGTGCGGGACACGCACAAAAGTGAGGGACAACCCCGCTCGGCCGGCTGTCGTGAATTTCATTGATTTTGTATGTAAAATCAACACAAATCTAGACACCAATCAGTGAAAAAGGCAGTAATCTTGTCTAAGTGCATTATGCATACCAATCCAAATATAAGAGCTGCTCAAGCAGTCGTTTCTTCGCGCCAACGACTCCAAAAGAGCCTCTCTCGTGATGCTTCTAATAAGCCGAAGAAGCCTCTTTCAATCCGCGATGCTCAGAGTCAGTATAAAGGCTCTAACAAGTCGTCCATTGCGCGTCTTGTTAAGAAGCTTGAAGATGCTAAAACAACGGATTTTAGCCGCGTTCCTGATGCAAATATGGGCCGGCCGCGACTCCTTTTGGATGATGAAGAAGAGGCTATCGTATGCTTCATTATTTGGATGCAGAAGTCTGGTCTTCCGGCCGCCAAGAACGAGATTGAAGATGCAGCGGATACGATAAGAAGGCGCCGTAATCCTAATGCTCCTCCGGTCTCGCGGATGTGGTATAGGCGCTTCCGGGACGACCATCCCGAGCTTGATATCTCGATTTTGAAGTCGAAAGAAGCGGCTCGCTATGAGTATGAAGAAGCCGGCGTGGAGGAGACGAAGCAGTGGTTCAAACGACTCTCTGAAGTCATCACCAGATACAGAATCGGCGCCTCAGAGTGTTGGAATGCTGATCAAGCCGGAATTAGAGTCGGGATACTGCGAGAGCGGGTGCAGTGCCTTGTTGTACGTACCAAAAAGAAGACTCCAACCGAGGTATTCTCGCCTGAAGATAGGGAGACTTGTACGGTGATCGGTACGGGCAACGCCGCAGGAGCAACTACTCCTCCTTGGCTTATCTTCAAAGCTTTTCCAACGATCGAGTGGGCAGATATTAACGGCGATCCTGATATGCGCTTTGCACAGTCGGAAACAGCGTTCTCTAACGCCGAGATAACGCTTGAGTGGGCGAAGCACTTCAACCGGTGGTCTTGGGGGAAATCTGCTACCGTACAACATCATCAGCTAGAATTTGAAGAGTGGTTTGGGGGTAACGAGCACCTAAAAAGCGATTCCAACCCTCTCACTCCATATGACACGCCTCCGGGCACGGAAGGAAAGTCAGAAGAAGAGCTTGTGTGGCGGTTGCTCGTTATCGACGGCTTCTCCGGTCACGGCTCCTTTGCCTTTCGAGAATACTGTATAAAATTCAATATCCTCGTTGCTTTCCTTCTTCCTCATTCAACTCACATACTTCAACCAATGGATCTCGGCGTTTTTCAGTGGTTAAAGAATGCACACCAAAAAAGGCTGCGAGAGGCTTTACGGAAGGGAAAGTTGACGTTCAACCGGCGTGACTTTGCGGGCTCCTTCAAGGTAGGTGTTAGCAGCTTGCATCTTCTCCAAAATACCCCTCTTTTTACATACTAATCCTCATAATATCAGGAGATCTTCGAAGAAGGCTTCACGGCAGCCCACATCATCACAGGCTTCGAAAAGTTAGGAATTTTCCCGCTGACCGAGGTGCCTGTAGTTAGTTATCTGCTGAAGAAGAAGCTGAAGACTCGTAAGGCCATCGATCCGGCGTTATCCTCACTCCTCCCGGCGGAAAATCGCTTCCCTCTAGCTTCTGACGTGGCGAGCGATGTCCGTAACCGCTATCACGATATTCTAAGCTCCCCAACGCGCCGGGGACTTGAAGCTGTACAGAAAATCGTCAGCGACGCTATTGTGCTTGAGGATATCGTGAGGAAGCACGTTGATGATCGCCGAGAGCGTATTGAGAAGAGATACCACCAGAGAAAGCGCGGAAAGCGAGGAAAACCGGTAGGAGATTATTTTCACAATATAAGCTTGCAAGAGCTTCGTGATCAGCAGGCTGAATTTATTGATGTAGGAGCAAAAGCTGAACAGAAATCTCAGCTTCGGAATCTTCGATCTTTTGCAATCCGGCAGATGGAGGAGATAAAAGCCGAATGGCGGAAGAAGAAGGAAGTTATCGTTGACGGCGTTGAAAAGAAGCTGCGCTTTAAGCAGTGGCTTGAACATACTAAAAGGGATATAGAATATGCATCTCTCGATGCCTCACGAGCTCAGATATCCTATCAATTAAAGGTAAAGGAAGATTTCTATACGATCGATACCCAGCTTGCCCCGGAAGTCCGTGAGGCTATTCACGAGGCCGGCTTCGCAGCAAAACCCCTCTCGGCAGTAGATTTATCAGGGCTTCTCAACAGCGATGATTCCGTTGATTTCCACCTTACACAACCGCCGGCCGATGCCGCGTTTAATGATGAAGATAGCCTCATTGATTTATCTGATGAAGAGGAAGTCGCGATGCCCTCATCGCCGCCTTGCTTACCCGACTACGAGTCTCCCTTTCCAACGGTACCCTCAACACCATGCCCGGCTCAACACCAAGCCCAATTTCGCGATGCCCTCATCAATCTCATTGAGGAAGAAAGAGCTGCTACAGAAGCCAGTCTCAGGCTAGAAGAACAGGAAGGCTCCCAATTTACAAGAGAAAGCGTTCTCAATTAAGCAGATAGCTTGCTGCCACAGCAGCTATTTCCCTTCTTCAGATACAGTCAATAGCAGATATATTATCACGAGAAGCTTCCTTTTCACAATACAGCAATTTCCCCTCCTTTGACGCCTTTATGAATGAGGAAATATTGAAAATGCCGCAAAACACACCAAAAATCAGGCCTTCTGGATGTCCCTCACTTTTGTGCGTGTCCCGCACTTTTGTGCCCAACTAAGCTTGCTTAGTGGCCCCCCCCGGGCTCGAGCCAACGGGTATAGTTTTATTTACCCCCCTTTTCTCTTCCTCTTCTATTTCCCTCTTCTCTTATTTAGCTCTATTAATAATACTATCTAGATCTCGCCAGATCCTACTCCTTACTATTATAATAGAAGCAATACTCAGATCTGGATCCCGCCATACTTATATCCTACTATATTGCTTCTGTCATGCCTACCTCTCTCTACCCTCTTCTTGATACTCTCCAACTCTTCTATGATACGAAGGCTTGTCTCCTGATCTGCACTCAAGAAAGCTGCAAATTTGCACTATCCAATGGCCCTTCACAGGTAGTAGCACATCTCCGCGATAAGCCTAATATCCCCACAGAGGCAAGGAAGGGACTACATCGCCTTCTCAAGTCTCTATCTCCTAAACTTCTTGACCCTACTCTAGAATACTAGATATTAACGGGGCCCGTTACGGGTTTTATGCCAATCAAAACTATTGAATTCGACATGGGCTCCTCAAACTCGTAACGGGCCCCGTTACTGTCCAGGTCGTGTTTACAAAAACGCGGAACGGGGCCCGTTTCATAACACGGTGATCCGTGCCATCCTTGCTGAGTTCATTGCTTGTGGGCAAGAGCCAATCATAGGTAACTAAAATAGTTAGTCGATTTGACTTTAAGTCTAATCTCTCCTTGACTGTCGCGTCTTGTACTTATATTCAATGGTTTAGCAATTGGATTTATAGTATTTCTCTTCTCTGAATATTTCACCTTCTCAGTATGTCTACTTAAGTACCTTTAAAAAACCGCCTTTATTAACAAACCATCACGCCAAGTTAAGTTTTGACGCTCAGGGGACTAGAACTTTACTACAATATTTTATATTAAACTAACTAACCTTAATTGAAAAATATTAAAGAAATATAAAGCTTCTTAGGATTTACTAATTATTATTAATAATTTATTAAAGTTTTTAATAAAATAATAAACCCTCTTATCAAATTGCCTATAATCCGTTGAGAATCCTTCATAGCTTTCCGGGCCTGCCGACAGTCCGGTCGAAGAGCAGGACGAATGGATGGAGGAGGGGCGGAAGCATATTGAGCGTCGCCGCAGCTTTGAAGCACGTGATGGTGTATGTCTTGGTGATTTGAAGCCATTCTTCATGGCGACAAAGCTCCTCACCTAAGAATACGCGAGAAGAGATACAGGCAATCAAGTCCAAGATATCATCCTTAAGAAGCCGGCCCCACCGCCGCCGAGATTGGGTCGCACGGGCTGCGTACGGAGAGTCCGAGAGTCCGAGAGTCCGAGAGCCTGAGAGCCTGAGAGCCTGAGAGCCCGAGCCCCTTCGAGGAGTTCGATGCCTCGCAATAATAAGATGTAGACAACTATCCACACGCAACGGTCTACACGTAACGGTCCACACGCAACTATCCACATATAATTGTCGCACCTCCTTCGAGCTGCTCTACTGTGATAGACTTTGAGCTTAGCGGTTGGGAAAGTCGGCAATATACAGTTTAACAAAATTAGCCGGACCAAGCTGTACTCTATATTTGTTCATTAGCATGACTGTGAGGCTATATGACTGTGTAAGTATGAGTAAAAATACACTAAAGTTCTTCGGACCCCGAGATTTACTCCGTTCCCGGAAAAGCATCGTTGCTCTTATAGAAAGATGTCGGGGCCCCGGAGCTAAGTTGTGTCCGTAGACAGCAGCCCCTTAAATAGACCTCGCAACCGGGACAGGACTCGTCGAGTATAAATAGCTCCCCTTTCTGTTAAGAAGCACTGGGGAAAGCAACTTTAGTTGATGTCTACTTTACTACCTACAGCACTTCATTAAATAAATAAAAAGATTAAATTATGTCTACAACCTCTACGAAACTCCGATTTGACGGGAGGGTGGCGATCGTCACTGGCGGGGCGCAGGGCATGGGAAGGGAGCATTCGATGCTTCTCGGTAGCCGTGGCGCCAAGGTCGTCATTAATGACCTCGACGAGAAAGGCGCTGAAGCGACAGTCAAGGCTATTCAAGCTGCAGGAGGTGAAGCGATCGCTGTCGCCGGGTCTATTTCGGAGCGAATTGTCGTCGAGGCTCTTGTCGATGCTGCGATCAACACCTGGGGTCGGATCGACATCCTGATCAATAATGCGGGTATTGACTTCTCGAAGCCTTTCACTGAGTTCACCGACTCTGACTTCAGTCGCTTCTTGGGCGTTCATGTTTGGGGCACGTGGCTGTTGACGCAGCTGTCGTGGCCGCATATGCAACGCGCAAAGTATGGTCGGGTCCTGATAGTGTGTTCCCATTCTATCTTTGGCATGCCTGGCAACGCAGCCTACACTACAGCCAAGGGAGCGCTCTTTGGATTAGGTCGCACATTGGCACTTGAGGGGGAGAGTGGTGGCATTCATGTCAACCTTCTTGCCCCGGTTGCGGCAACAGCTATGACGAAAGAGATGTTGGGAGGTAACGAATCGATGTTTGAGTGGGCGTCGCAGCAATATCCACCTTCTACTGTGTCTTCAGTGGCATCGTGGCTTGTTCATGAGGACTGTGAAGCTAACGGCGAATTCATTGGTTCCTACGGTCGGGGACTAGGCAAGATTGCACTGACGCATTCTAGAGGCGTGGTGTGTGATGGCCAAGGAGAGTTTACTCCGGAGGTTGTTAGAGATAATTTTGCTAAAGCTTTGGAAATGGAAGGCGCTGTGGTTTTGAGTTCGATGATTGAGGTGCAGAATAGTATAATTAGTCCTGGGGAAAATGTGTCACTGTGAGCTGATGCACAATTTAGAGTAGGGTTCCGTCGAGGTAATTTACCGAATGGTAATTTACCTATCTGACCAAAGTTTTTGACGTCAGAAACTTCTAGGTATTTTACATGTCAAAAACCTCTCATTGGCCGATGTCCATATCATCTCCACTAGTTTTCAAATCGGTCTCTTCCCAACCCCAGCCATCGACAACAACATAGAGTCTTGGAATCAGTGAAGTAAATAGTGCAAAATACGGCACGTAGAAGTCGGCAGGTTGGGACTCCTGTACAGAGTGCGTACAGTAGTAGTAAGACATGTTTTAAGACCTTATTACGTGTTTATGATATATATGGTGTATTTCTATTGCGTGTGAAGCTTCTAGTTTGAGCAGTAAATATTGATTAGTTAGCGTTCATTGACGCAACATCTCATTGATTTTGCTCACACCTTGATAGTCGCCCTCGAGAGTTTCGGCTTTGTCTTCATCAACCCAGCCCGGGGTGTAACTACCACCGAAATCAATAATCCACGCATTTTCGTCCTTATCTATGAGAACATTATCTGACTTAGCATCGCCCCAGACAATTCCTTCTTCGTGCAACCAGTGGACTGATCTATTAATTTGCGATAGCCAGCGTTCCCTCAAGGTACCTGGGCTTTTCGCTGCTCTGGCCTTCGATAATACGCACTCCGCATCTATCCAGGCAAACAACATCCCTAGTAGCTTGTTGTTTTCCCACACTACACCAACCAGTCGACAGATAAATGTGTTGGGTGGGGGGGAAACAGGGCCAGAGTAATCTTCTTCATTGCCTCAAGCTCCTTTTTTGCATGCGATGAACCAAATGACAAGCCGAATTGTTTGAAAAAACAGGTGACTGGCTGTCCCTTTTGATTGAATATAATCGTTCGTTTGGGTGTCTTAATAAGACTGTCTTCGGGGCGATCGTAGCATAACTGCACGTTGGACGGTGCATAAGATCGAGTCCACTGATCAAGTTCGCGTAGGAAGTCATCATCTACCTCGATAATGGAATTAATCCAACCGTGCCCTTCGAAGTCGACTACTTCAGGCTTCAACTCATCATCCACAGCAAGAAGTTGAATGTTGTATGTTTTGGAAGGAAATAGATAATGCGCCAAGGTCGGATTCACAACAGCGTCCATGCCCGAAGACTGTACCAGCTGAGTGATCAACGGCGCAAAGGATTGAGACAGCCAGTCGTAGGCATCTTCGTCATAAAAATCATCGATCTCCTGTTCACCAGTTCGCAGAATCTGGAGACATTTGAGATATTGTCCAAGAACAGTAGGAGAATCAATGAATTTGTCGGGGTTAATATGACAATAGAACACCTGTCCTAAGGTTGAACGAAAGATCAGATTACAATCTGTCTCGGTCTCATGCACTTCCCAGCGCGTAAAATCAAAGTTTGCGTTTGATTTCATCCTTGTAAGATTTATTTTTTGTGGTACGAAAGTAATGAGAAAAACTTTGCCTTGCGTCCGACGGAAGGAAAAGTAAGGTTTGAAGGGAGGTTTGAGGACAAAACGAAAATAAAGTGCGAGCGTGAGATTACTATTTAAGGAGTGTGAAACCTGATAATTAAGGCCATAATCGACCAAGCTCCGTTTGGCCAAGCGCCACAAAATTGGCGAGGTTTCAATAGCCGCTACAAGTACACCAGTTTTACTTAACGAGCGCTTAAGATGAAGAGACTCGAATCCTATAGGGACAGATAAGTGAGAGTAAGCAGCCAAGCAATTTCTGGCCGCATTGGCGCCGGCCCCTAGAAGCTAGCAGATGTCGATACATGATCGGCGTTTCGCCCTCAAATCACACTCATGTCTGTCAATGTGATGGGGCGCGAAGATAAGCCAGAGCGCTTCTTCGAGCAATTGTGCCAGGTGGGCTGAAAGCATATAAGAGAGATGAATCCGATCGTGATACAGATACAAGTGAAAAGCAAATAACACCTTCTAGCCGTTCTCTATTTATTTGTAAGTCTCCAATAAATATAGTTAATACACACTCGTACTCATTTTTAAGCACAGTCAGGACTCGAGCATCAGGTGTCAAACATGGATGTACAAGTTGGTTTGTGGTCACCAACAAGGAGAAAAGTGGTACAACCCTGAACAAGCAGAAGATTGTCCCTATGCTGTTGCGGCAAATCGGCGCCATAAACGAACCGGAGCTCTCCTGCGTTGCACCCCCTCTTCAACACAAACAATTTCTGCTCAGGGTATATGTGATAGACCGGAGTGTTATGTCAGAATTTACCTTGATCCTAACGGATGGTGGTGCTACTGCTGTGGGTACACAAATGAACCTAGGCGGGATAAATGCAGGGGCTATGTCTTGGGCCAGGAACGTTGTCGGCACAAACCGTGTAAGTAGTGCCTACCATATGACCCTGCTCAACGCTGAACCTTTTCTATTTGACATATTTCAGGTATTATACAGTTGAGTTCATGAGATCAATAAATGATGATCTCTAAGGTTAGCTTCCTCGCTACCATTCTTGGCTACATGGGTGTCGAACTTTGCTTTTGCGAGAATTAGGTGCAAAGTTAGGGTATTTCTCAAAAATATGCTTTTCTGCTGCCCTGGTGGCTTTTCCAGTGACCTGTCTATAACGGTCGGCTATCTCGTTGTAGCTGATCTCGGTGATGAAAGGATGAAAGGAGTTTTGTTATCCAAACTCAACCATGAATAGTCCCCATGTCGCCGAATCATAATAGCGTTTACCTTTGTTATCTGCAAATGAGCGATTGTAATATAGCATTCTCAACTTATCGTCTCCCACCGGCTCCCTTCCGAATAGCTCTCCATAGAGCTACGAGACAACAAAAATGGAGAATCAATTAGATGCTTCATAGATAATCTTGACTCGATATTGGCCCAGCTGAGCAACTATCAAGATTATCCATAGCATTTCCTAGGTTGCTTGTTGAATCGACGCTGCCGCGAACGACAAGAAAACATTTTTGTGAAGCTGGGAGCACTAGCCATGTTAGGAAATGTAACGCTTGATCGAGATTCACTCTACCATGCACAACCACCCTTTCGCCACGCAAAAAAAAAAGGAGCACCACCAAAAATCAACAACTTTACTTACACAGAACTTGGCCAAAATGATAGATATGCGCAAAATTATTCAACTTATAAATAATAATTGCACATATCTATTGAATCCTAGGTCTTTTGATAAGCCGCCCTGATCGCGTGGTTGGTTGACGGGGTATGGTTTCCTCTCTGACCTCAATGACCGAGACAGCCTCCGATTCTGACTCCGGCTCGCCTGAGCAGCCACCTTCCACCACAACAGGCATATTTTGAGTCTCCTCTTCTGCTATGGCTTCTCCACCAGCTAGAGTCTCCCCAAGAGTCATAAAACGTTTGTTAGGATTCGGCACCGCCTTCCTCTTCTTCCCTCTCTTCAGGCGAGCCAATTCTTCCTCTAGGCTAGCAATCCTCGCAGTATGCGCCGCTACCGTCTGCTGTTGTGCCTCAAAGCCCTTGGCTATTACGTTGTATCGCCTCCGTGTCTTCGGTGTTTTGTTCAACCCAAGGTCACGAATTTGACGGCTCGTTTGTGGTGTATCGTCCGAGTCAAAATACGGCCTAGGTTCGGGAGTCGCTCTTGGGCTGCCATTTGGCTTATCTTCCTGGATTTCAGGGTGCCGTAACGCTTTCGCACGTGAAATTGGCCAGTTTCCAGTGACCCTCCAGCCAGACAGTATGTTCTTCTTAGTCATTCCAACTCGGCGAGCTTTGGCGTAGGCCCTGATGAAATTGACCTTGTCCATAGGAGCGGAATCAGTCAATGAAGCGAACTTTTCCAACTCTCGTCGATATGCGGCCTTCAACGCGTTGAAGACTCCATTGTCCAGTGGTTGGAGTCCATGAGAGCAGTGTGCTGGCAGATAACAGCAATAAACGTTGTTCAGGAAGCACGTGACCATCCATTCATCGTTTCATCACTCAGTACTGATCTTGAGGCGGGTAGAATGAAGAACATACTGTTGCATGGCTTCCATGACCATCTAAAATGATCAGTCTAGCGTCTGACTCGTCAGCAGGTGTTGTCTGGGGCAGATAAACTCTTTCAAGCCATTCAATGCCTATATGGTCATCAGTCCACCCGTTGGGCGAAGTTATGTAATACCAGTCTGCTATCTTCTTGAATTCCTCAAGAAACCACTGTTTCTGGAGTTCTTTCCCCTTAAAGATTATACCGGGGATTAAGGCGCGGCCATCGGCGGTAATAGCTTCGATAAATGAAGTCCAATTTCGAGCTTGTGGTCCCTTGAGAAATGCCTTCCGCTTTGGGTGAGCGCTTCCAACAACCAGGCTATCTAAGCCTAAATAAAAAGGATTAGTCAGTCAATTTCAAGCACTGACAAGGTATACAGATAGATACTTGCCGAAACCTGTCATAATACCCCCTTCGTCAACGTTGACGGTGTTTTCAGGCTTGATCCAGCCATACTGGCCCTCCCTGATATCAAAGTACCAGTGAACTGCCTTAGGCGTGAAAGAGTCGAACCTATTGGCTTCTTGACGTCTACCCATCTTGGTCTTGAGGTCTGTGCGGCGCTTGATAAATCTAGTCACCCAATTGCGTCCTAACTCGGAATGTTCGCCCTGCTGTCTCAACAAGCCTATGACACAAGCGCGGACCTGATTGTGGGACGGAGCATAGCCTAAGGATTCCTGACGGAATATCCAGAAAGCCAATCTGTCCTCTTGATTCTTAGACAAACGTCGGCGAGGCTGGATCTGCTCTTTCACGGCTGTCTGGCCGTTAAGTCTATCGATTAGAGTCCTTCGGGGTACTCCCCGTCTCTGAGCCGCTTCAGAGGATGAAAAGCCATTATCAGTAATGTCCAATATAGCCTCAGCCATGTCGTCCTCTGTATATTCCCATCGAAGTCGCGACATAGGCATTTTTTTGTCGTTGTCCAAAACAAAGACCAAAAAACAAGGCAAAGAGCGGTGAGGAATTTGGTCATCTAACTAACAACATTTCCATAGCACAGCATGCATATATCGCATACCCCGCACAGCCTTACAGATTCAAAACAATTACCTCCAATCATTTCTATAGTCAATAACGGTAACTTCATTTAGGTAGATATTTATTTTGGCCAACTTTCGTGTAAGTGAAATTGACGAGTTTTGGTGGTGCTTTTTTTTTTTGCGTGGCGAAAGGGTGGGGTTGGCGAAAGGGTGGTTGTGCATGGTAAGCATGAGACATTTAGGTATAAAGGCATTGTCCTGATCATCATTCAGGCACATATCAACACAGATGCCAATACTCAAACAGATTTCTCAAGTGTACTCCTCTTTTACGTATCTCGCAGTTTTTATGTCGTTTGGACAGCAATGTATGCCATTGTTCCCTCCATTTGAAGCTTCCCACACGTGGGCGGAGGGAGTCAATGGCAACTCAACAAATACCAGCTTTACCAACTTCGACGTTGATTGCAGCAATGTTGACTTGACTGACAGCGAGTTGGAAGCGCTCCAAGAGTGTGTCAGCGCGTCTGCAGTCACCGGAGATGTCACTGATGGTGACTTCGAAACTACCCTTGACGCCAACGCTATGCCTGTCTTCTACACGACTAGCTCCAGCGAAGAGGCATACTATCATGACAACTCGCCTTTTCCACCTAGCGGTCGGTTCTGGAGGACTGTATGCCACAAAGTAAGTAAGCCATCTCGAAGACATTGGACTACTCCTTCTAACATTAATTTAGTTTGCCTCCATCTGGCCCAGAGGCTCTCATTTCTTGTCGTCTCTGTGGTCATATGGCTCCAGATAGAGATTTAAAAAGACATTACCAATCACATCTGCCTAAGAAGTATAGGGAGCGGTATAAATGTTCTGAATGTTCGGGAAAAGACTCTGCTAGACCGGATCTCCTACAAAGACACCAGACGAGTGTCCATAGACGTCTAACGAAGTCTTCAGCGAACAAGTAATCCTATACCATAGAACAATATAACTTATCTTACTTCTACTTATAGCAAATCCTATCATTACCTACTACTTCTACATCTATCTTCGTCATTGTAATATAAATCAGTATCCCACAGCCGCTGTCAGTAGCCAAGTTCTATAATGACAGTGTAACAGTCATTTAAAAGCACTCTTTCTAGAAACCCTTAAGGTTATTATAATCATAAGTAGCACCTTCGAATTATTACAACTGAATCTACCATCCCATTTGACAATATGTGTTACGGTGGCTGGAAAGAGACTCGCGAGAGTCAGTGAAGAAACTATCGTTATTATTATTTAAGGAGCTCAGCAGACAACTTGCGTGGCTGGCTGAAGGCTAGCCATGCACCCTGAAGGTTACTCCTTACCAGATTGTGCAAGCACGGAGTTCGGAATGATATGTACCGTTTTCGAGATTCTATTCGTCGCACATCACTCCAGGTTTCTCCATGAGTTTCTCCACTTGCCTTTTCCGATGATCCCAGCCACGAACCAGTCACTGATCACACGTTGTTAAGCCTTTCATACACATCGAGACCACATTGATAGCCAACAATGCGAGTTCTGTTTTAGTAAATGTTGCTTTTGCTTAGCTAAATTAGAAAGCAATGATAAAAATACATGTTTAACTAAATACTTTATAACATATATTTTAAAAACTAAGTTTTTATTTAGTTATTTTTTAAGTTATATTTATAACTTTATTGTTAAAAAGTAATTAAAGTATATAACATTTTAAGTCTAGGATAATACTACTTTATATTTCTTGCTTATTGATTTATACTTATATGTCCTAATCTTTTTTCCCCTTATATAGTTATATACTTTTTTACTTACTTTTATAAGTTATATCTTTAGTTAAAAGAAAACACTAGGGCAAATACACTCAAATAGTTAATACTAACCCTATCCTAACCCAAGTATTATTATTTAGTACTCTTATACTATGGAATAAGAGAAGCAAGCTCTTAGTAACGCTTACTCGCGCTTTATCCCAGTAATAGCAAACTTTCTCCCAACACCCACTACCCACAACATCCGCAAAAGCATCCACGCGGTCGGAACCCAAACATTGACCATGGCGTATATGTGCCTATGTGGTCCAGGAAGTACCGCCGCCACACCTGTGACAGCCAACGTCGCACCTGCGTGGAAAATGTCGAACGCTAAAAACGCAAACAAAACCGTCTTTATCACCTCCTCCGCGTCACCAATGTCTCGCAGTTTGTACCGAGCCACGTACAGGAGCATCGGCTCAATGACGCCACTGAAGGCAAGAGCGGCGATATATGCGTACCAGAGGCCGCGGAGTTGCGGAGTGTTCCAGGCCGATTCAGCGTCGCATGGCTTGTGCACAGGAGAGGGCGACCAGAAAGGCCCTGCACTATCGGACGGGGCGAGGGAGTGAAAGTGGTTAGAGGGTGATGCTGGGACCAAAAAAAGGGACGTGAAGATCACACTTGGCTGTGGAAGAGTCAATAAGCTGCCCATTGAGCTAAGAGTCTGTCAGAATGTGTACCTCGAGAACCATGAAGAGAATCTGATAGTGCCATGGAAAAACCTCGGAAATTCGCGTCATGATGCGATCCTCTCCTAATATCCAGCTGAAGGTCGATTATGAGGTAGAAAAAGATACGAAAATGCTAATGAGAGATCGAGATTTGCTACTGAGAGATTTTTTAAACGGCGAATCCAGGCGGTGTAATCGTGCAAACTATATTACCTTCTGTCACCCCGAATTTGCCCCTTTTTTAAATTGTCTCGTGATGATCCTAGGTTTAGGACACGTAATGCGGACCCATATGTTTTTACTTGATCTGGCTAGCGTTGCTTGGAGAATGAAGTGATTTGCGTCGCAAGGTCTTCTTGAAAATTAGTGTGCTAAGCGTTCAATTTTCTAGATTTATGCCTCGATATGTCTTTTGCGGCGTTGCGATGATTTCTTTAAAATGCAGTATAACCAAGATATCATTACTGTATACAGGGTACCATTGAGGGTCGTGTTTGAGCTCATGCTTTAATGGAGAAGTGGGAAAGCTCCAGCGAGCGATTACGCGCCTAGGAATTATGGAGACCAATGCAGGCGGGTGGACTGACCAATTACATTCGGCAAAACAAAGATGCACGTTTCATTCAATTGATGTGCCGATGAGGCGACTGCAAGTTCCAGTTATAGCCCACGATTGACCCAAAGCCGAAGAGACTTTACCATGTACATTGTCCTCTGCTTCGGTTCCCCCTATCTTCGCAGTGAAGTCTTTGGAACCATCAGCAGTGTCGAGATAGTTCACCTCTTTTACACAGTAGATAAGGGTTGGGTGGGGGGCCAATCTGTAGAACACGAATTTCGTTGATGGCGAGCGGCTTGGAGTTAGAAGTAGTTCAAAAAGTTCGCCTACTCAAGTATTCACGACAGGAACGGGGCCCGTTCCGGGTTTTAGACCAATCATATAGGCTAGAATTGACAGGGATAACTCTATCTCAGAACGGGTGTTGTTTATATTGCGCAGTAGTGCTGGGTGAAAATATATTTATGAAACTTAATTGTTCATTATTGAGATGAGAGTTCTTCTCGGGTTTATATCTCTAGATAATTTCATCTAGGACTTTGAACTTTAAATCTAGGACTTTCAGACTAACAGTCTGAATCCTGAAGATAAGGGGGATTCCCGGATTTTCCAACACGCCCCCATCTACCTTGTCTTCAGGGCACAGAGTCATCGTGGACGTCAGTACTCCAAATAATACGACCTGCTTCCTCGATCGGACATGCACTAACTCGAATGGCTTCTAGAAAGTGACCATGGCTGACGGCGTTCAACGGTTTAGTGAGTCCGTCTGCTACCTGCTCGTGTGTGCTGACGTATTGCACATCAATGTTCCCGGCTTCAACTTCTTCTCGGATATGGTGCTCGGTTAACGGAATGTGCTTTGTCCGTTGGTGAAGCTCAGGGTTTCTGCATAGCTTTAGGGAACCCTGGTTGTCGCCGTTCAGTGGAATAGGCATGTGTAGTGGCAGGAGCAGTTCAGAGAAGAGGTTCCTAGTCCAGGCCAATTCTCTGGCACATTGGGAGAGTGCTGTGTATTCAGCCTCGGTGGTCGATAGTGCTACTGTTTCGTGCCGTTTGGCCCTCCATGAGACTGTAGATCCTTCAAGTTGAACGAGCCATCCAAACGTCGATCTTCCCGTAACTGTGTCGCCTTTCCAATCCGAGTCGGCCCAAGCTGTGATGCTCCAAGCGGATTCAGGATCTTTCTTGACGCCCCCAAGCACCAGGCCGTGGTCTCTTGTCTGCTGTAGATAGCGAAGACCTCTTTTGATCAATCGTGAATGTGCTGGTGGTGGATTCGACATGTATCTTGAGAGTACCGAGAGTAGAAAAGCTAAATCGGGTCTGGTTTGGGTCATTCCATACATCAGCGAGCCGGTTTTCGAGCTATAGTCTTCTCGTTCCTCTGGAGAAGCCGAGTCGCCATTGTCTCTTGGTTGCAGTGTCGAGAGTGAATTTCGCTCCATGGGGGTCTTGACCGGTCGGCAATCTTCCAAGCCGAATTTCTTTAGTATTCTGGTAAAATATGCATCCTGGGAAAGGTAGATCAGCCTTGAGTTCCTGTCTCGGGTTATTCTTACTCCAAGAAAATGGCTGACGGGACCGAGATCAGTCATTGTGAAGATCTCTCCCAGGCGGGCTTTGTACCCTTGGATTGCTTCCTTGTTGCTGCCCATGATTAGGAAGTCATCCACATATGTGATGATGATCACTCCCGTTGTGGGATTGTGATATACGGCCGTGTCAGACGTTGCTTGTCTGAAGTCAAGGGATTCCAAGGTCTCCTTCAGCTTCTTTTGCCATTGCCGAGGCGCCTATTTGAGTCCATAGAGGGATTTGATCAGTTTGCAGATCTTCTCGGTTGAGAATCCTGGCGGACGGTCTTCTGGGTGTTGGTCGAAATACTCGACAAGCCCTTCCGGCATTTCGATGAAGACTTCTTCGTCGAGGTCCCCTTCCAGGAACGCCGTCGACACGTCCATCTGCTCAATCTCCCAGTCAAGACAGGCAGCAACGGTGAGGAGAATTCTCCAAGTCGCCGCCTTGGCAACAGAGGCAAAGGTCTGGTTGTAGTCAAAGCCGAACTGTTGTTCAAAGCCTCTGACCACCAGCCGCGCCTTGAACTTGTCCAGGTTGCCGTCCTCGTTTTTCTTGACCTTGAATACCCACTTGACTGTAAGTGGCCTATTGTGAGCTTGGTTGCGGTCCAGCATGCGCCAAGTTCCTTTCGTGAGGAGACTGCGCAGCTCACTGTGTATTGCTCTGAGCCAATGCTCCCTTTGCGGACCTTGAAGCGCTTCAGTCATTGTTTTGGGCTCAGTGATCACCTCTTTTCGGAGATCGGGCAGCTTAGCTGATGTCATGGATGTTGTCGTCTGTCCATGCTGGGGATTATGCACCTCAGCATGCTGAAGATTGTTCACTTCAGACCTTTGTGGGCTTGGAGTCTTTGTCTGCTCCGTGACGGACTGTGGCCGGCTTGAGATGGGAGCTCCGTTCTTGCGGATTTCCGGCTCAACATCATGCTCAGTTTCGGTCAGGAGTTCTGTCTCCCTAACCTTTTCGTAGAATTTCACATTTGCAGAGCGGACGATCTGATGTCCCTTTCTGCGAGAGGGCACCCAGCAGGTGTAAATCTGTGAACCTTCCATGCATAGGTAGATTCCAGCCTCTCCTCTTGGACCAAACTTGTGTGATCTCAATCTTCGTTCTTGCGGTATGTGTATCGTGACTTGTGAGCCGCAGATTCGTTCTCCGGATAGATCCGGCTTGTTGTCTTGTCCGGGCAAGGCTTCATTGAGAAAGCTTTCCATGGGAGTGAGGCCATCAATTGCCCTGGTGGCTGTCACGTTTGTCTTGCGCACCATGTCTTCCAGGACCAATGGCCAGAGCTCTATCGGGATTCTTTCTGATTCCATGGTTGCTCTGACTTTGTCAAAGATGATGCGGTTAGAGCGCTCAGCAACTCCGTTAAATTCAGGAGTATATGGTGTCGTCTTGATGATCTTCACGCCGTGAGTGTACTCGAGGTTCTTGAGAGACCCACCATAGAGCTCAGAGCCGCCATCCATCTGGATTGCATACACTCGGATGCCATACTGAATTCGTATCTTGGAGATGAGCTGGCCTAGAAGTTCCGAAGCCATCCCCTTCCTCGTGAATGTGTAGGCCCATCTCATTCGATGCCTGTCATCTGTGGCAATCATTCCCCATCGTTCGCCTCTAATGCCCGGTGGATTGACTTTGAAGGTGTCAACATGGATGAACCCGGCCCTCAAGGCTCGCTTCCGTTTATTTCGTGGAGTCCATCGTAGGGCCTTCGCGATGTCGCAGGCGAGGCAGTAATTGAAAGGCTGATGATCGTGGTGGTCGTCACATTACATTCCTCTGGTTATTTTGGCAGTCTGCGATACCTGATATATGTTGACGTGGCCGAGTCTTCGGTGCCAAAGATCGACATCCAGGCATTGCTTTGATGAAACAATGTGGTGATTGCATGGTTCTGGCTGGAGTTCGGAGACGGCCTGGTTTGGAACGGCAGTCTTTCCGACCTCAGTGTTGACGTATAGACCGTCCCTTCCTATGCGGAGGAGACCAAAGACGTCTCCTGTTGGGTCGTATATGTCGTTACCGTCAATCCAGCCGCCGTTCTTGTACAGCCTGAGCCCTGACATGACGTTTACCGGAAACTCAGGGATGAACAGCGTGTCTTTGAGGTTGACTGGGACCTGATCGCCCCATTTGTTTATGAAGCAAATTTTGACTGTCCCTCGGCCGGATGGGTACACCTTCCCACCGCCCGTAACGAGGACCGTTCGAGTTGCAGGCTGCAGCTCTGTGAATAGGCTTTGGTCGTTGCAGATATGGACTGACGAACCTGTGTCGAACAGCCATTCCGCGGTTGAAAAGATGTTATCAAGGGAGACCTTACATATCTCTGTATTGTCCATCGGTAGCTCGTCTGAGACGCTGTCTTCAAGCATCAGAAAAGATCGCTCGACTGTCATGTGATTTGATTCCTTGATATGGAGATTCTTGGTGTTGTCGCGTTGAAGATCATGCTCCATGAGTTCCAGTGTTGCTAATAATATAAACAATATGATATTGCCAATATGAGCATGACTCATATTGTATTTATTGCCAAGAACCCAATACATTGGCAGTGTGACAGTACACCCAATATATTCCACGTGACCCCACCACTATACCGCTTCTGCACAAATCTCGTCACCCTGAAAATCACGTATCCCAAACCATGACTTCAGGCACTCCAATGCTTCAATTACATCACTCCCAAGTCGATTTCGACGGTCTGTAATGGTTATCTTTGCACCAGAGAAGAGTCTTTCAGGCTCCGCAGACATTGCAGGAATTGACAGGGCTGCCGTCAGATCAATCAAATCAGATTAGGGCGTAAATCTGAACTGAACTGATACTTTACTCTCTGCATCTGATCTGATTGATTGATTGATAGATATCTGATATAAAATAGGTCACGTGGAGCTATTCCCAGCCTCACGATTCTGCCCGTGGGATCTGACTGCCTTGTTGCTTAAGCATAGGCCCCCCAGAGTAACACACCCTCCCCTTATCCAGTTCTTCAGTAGTTGGATCGACTCAATGCTCGATCCAAGTAGAGAGTGTCGCTGTGAGCTGACTGTAAGCTTCGCAAGACTGAATGCTCTCTCACAATCGGTTGACATGGCCGGGATTGCAAGGACATCCAATGCAAATCTACTTAAACGCGGAAAAGCATTGCTATGATCAATCCACCAAAGAACAGGGTTATCTACCTGTTCCGGCTCGAGCCTATAGTATCGTTCAAGCTCACTGCCTGTTACCGAGAGCTTAGGCTGCCGACTTTTCACCCACTGCTCAAACCTACTTTGCTCAGGTCGGGGCGTCAACGAGGAGGTGGCCGAAATACTCTCAGAAGCATCATCGTCGTTTTTCGAGTACCAACGCTCAAAGTAGGCTTTGATGCCATCCTTTGCATCCCGAAGCCATTGTAGCTGCTCTGGGGAAGTCCAATTAGTCTCCAACCACCGGAGGCCAAGGTCCGGATTCAGAACAATAGAGGCCGCAAACAAAGGCGACCGCCCCAGAAGAGTATAATATTCGTTCAGCTTAATCCAAGCCGCGTTTATGCTTGCCCTGATACTAGCACGCTCTTGACCCTCCATACTGGCAATGTTACTTACGGAGCGAGCATCGTCCTGCAGGTAGTCTCCTCGAGAATGTACAGGAAGAGCACCTTCGTTAAACAATGGGCTGGTGGATGGACAAGCCGAAAGAACCGTTTCGCGATGGCGGTGTAACGGCGTGATCTCAAACCCTTGGAGTCGGGATGGTAGTCGTGACTGGCGCAAGGGTCGCTCTCGAGTTTGCCCGACTACAGAAGGCCGCGCAGACATTGACTTCGTATCTGCAACCGATTCAAGCCCCTCCCCCTGAGCTCTACGTCTTTCCTCCGTAGCATGATTCGCAGTTTCATCCTCGTAGAGAAGCTTCCAATCTTCTAGATGTTCCAGAATATACTCCATCCCTGTCATGACCTCCCAGAGCCGGCCGTGGCCTCCACTTGTACCCCATCCTTGTGTTCTCATTGTCATATTGTAGATTGGCTCCAGGATATGACTGACTTCCCTAAGGACCTTCCAGTCATCGGAGGTCAGGATATCGGCCGCGGGAACCCTTTTTGAGGCATCTGCTTCCAGCCCTAAATCTTGGATGAAGCTATTGAGCTCAGACTGCTTGATCAAGGCGCGCTCGATCATCATGTAGGTCGAGTTCCATCTCGTAGCGTTATTTTGTATCACTTCCAGCTCAGCTGTTGACTCTTCCGCAAGCTTATAAATGTCTGCCTCTTCCTGCTCCCTAGCATGTGCTTTGAATGCTTCAGTGCGCTGCGGAGAGGCCCGGATGAACTTGACGATATTATGAAGCTTCCCAACTGGGCCCTTAGCTCGCCAGTGTTCGAGGTCTTCCTCGACCCGCTCCAGCATGCCATAAGCCTCAGATTGAAGTTCAAAAGAAGCTGCATCGTCGCCATAGAGGAAAGCTTGGGCAACAAGGTTTAAGATATGCCCGAAACATCGCATCCTTCGTGCCTCCGCATCCGCTCGAGTTATCGAGGCATCGAGGTTCGTGTAGAAGTTTCGCAAGCAAACGTCATTGCTAGCTGCATTGTCACAGATCGAGACCCCAATCTTGCGATCAATCCCCCAATCACGGACAACATTTCTTACAGTGTAGGCGATATTCTCGCCAGCGTGAGATCCAATCTGCCTCCTGAAAGCAAGTAGCCGGCTTTGGTGTGAGTTACTCTGATCAATGAAGTGGCCAAATATCGAAATGAAAGCTAGTCTGTTTGGAGACGTCCACAGATCGAAGCTGATGTGTATCTGTGTGACGGCTTCGTCAAGCTCCTCCCTGACGGCAGCTTTCTTCAAAGAGAGTATGTCTTCCAATTCTTTCTTGGCTGAAGTTCGACCCCAGGGTATCTGAGCATAAAGATCAGAGTCTAACTGACGAAACAGCTCTTGTAGGTAGGTACTCTCGAAGGTAGAGAAGGGAAGATTGGAATCAATAATATAGCCAACTGAGAGTTCTCTGATCCGTGCCATCTTCGCTCGGGGATGAACCAGGGAAGAAGAGGCTGGCCGTTTCTTCGATGCGCTTCTTCGAAGATCAAGAACTGACGAATCGTCAAATGAACCCGGTTCGAATGTCTCGGTGGTCCTATGAGCTCTGAAACCGTCAGTGATAGCCTGGAGATAGGAAAGTCTGACAACTTGTAAAGATGAGCTTGTGCCGAGGATGTCGACTGAGCATTAAAGAATCGTGGCGCGCCCTTGTCATCACAGAGTCGGCAACACCAAATATCTCCGCTAGATGTATTGTCTCTCTTTAATTCCGCGAGGAACCAGCCATGGTTTCCTATCCAGCTTCGCCGACCTCTGCTCTTCCTCCTATCTAAGAGGCTTGCAATAACGAAACGTCGTTGGCCCCAGGTAATCTTGTGAAGGTCGTCAACGGAAGAATCGGTAGTCGAGGCCAGAGCCAAAGCTGCAGCATACTGCTTGGCGATGCTCTTAGGTCGGGACCCGAGACGAGGAAACGTAGGTGGTGGCGATGGCGACGGGCTGCTGACAATACTGCCTTTCAAAGCGGTTTCGGACATTATAGATCATAGTTAGCAAAACATGTGGATGGCTTGAAACTGAACAGCCGAGATGCGTTCCTGACGACTCAAGGCTTGCTTTGTTCCTCTGGCTAAATCTACATCGTATCAGAGCGAGAGGTAGAAAAAAGGGGTGATCTACCTTCGTATTCGCCTCTACCTGAGACCCCGGCAGGCAAAGGTCCGGGACCAATCAGCTCGGCTGACCCCTGTAGCATCCGTGGCTTCCTAGGGAGAGTCACGCTTTCCGGAGCCGGAACATACAGATAATCCGGTGTATCTAGGGTAGCTGCTCTCCATTCAGATATATCAGATATACAGACGTTGTATTTGAATTGATTGATCTGACAAAATTCCATATCTGATTTGAATTGATTGATCTGATTGATATATCTGATTGTTAATCTGATCTGACGGCAGCCCTGGGAATTGACAGTATATCCACGGCCATCTTGCTCAGGCTCGGGTAGGTTTTCTGCTGCGTCTCCTCTAGCCACCATGCAAGGGCGCTTGTAAAGCCATAAACCCGTTCAGAATTGCAATATCGCTCGTATTCGTCCATGGCGAGCGACGGCTGCAGATGCTTGTTCCTCCAATTCAAGAACTCGTTCGTGGTTGTCGATGGGACCTCGCAGGGAGGAAGCGGTGATTCCACAGGTTTATATTCGTTCCACAGCGTCTCAATCAACGTCTTCGATGACTCAGCCCACTCCTTTTTCCAGTTCTCTTGGATGTAGTGCCATTTGTGCGAAGGGTGGAGCACAATAGCTGCAACATACGCAGGCGATTCTTCAGTAAGACGATAGTACTTATCCAACTTGGCCCAGCCCGAGTTATACATCGGTGCCATCACCGGATCGTCGATAGCTGCCTCCTTGCCGGCTTCGAATTGTGCCAGTACGAAGTCCATGGCCAAGAGGACATTGTAGAGTGTTGCAAACGATGACTCGAGAGCTTTGGTCGTCATCTTCAGCTTCTCCAGGAAGGACTTGATCTTCTCCAAGATGATCCAGTCCTCTAGAGAGAGCTCGTCTCCAGCGCAATCTGTGTCCATCCATTTGTTAAAATAGCCGTCAATTGCATCTCTAAGATTCAATGCCGCCCTCAACATGGTATACCACGAGCTCCATCTTGTGTCATTATCTCGCGCAAGCCTACGGTTGTGGCTGATAGCAAGAAACTTTTGGCTGCGCTGAACACTCCGTTGGATGTAAACGACGAAGTTGTGAAGCCTGCCGAGAGGACCCTTCTTCCGCCACGCTTCAATATGCTTTAGTGTCACATTATGCAGGCCAACATCGTCACGTTCGAGCTTCTCATTGTCGGTGACGAAGAGGAAAGCTTTGGCGGCGAGGTTGATGATATGACCTTGGCAGCGGAGTCGGTGAACTTTGGGATCGTATTGGATGTCATATCGACGTAGGAGGCCTATGGGATGTGAGGGACAATCATTAGAAACAGTGAGTTGTACTGACCAAGCGAAAGGGATCTCATCATTGTATCGTTATTGCCAGCATTATCCATCACGAAATACCCAAGCTTGGAAGCAAAGCCCCATTCGTCAACCACTTCCAAAATTGCCGCAGCGTAGTGATGCAATTTCTTGTACACGTACGTACGTACGTACTGTATTTTAGCCGCTGTACGTACGTACAACTTTATTGTACGTACAAATATGTACCATACAAATTTCCCCCTTCCTTTTTAGGTAATACTGGTAACTTAGCAGGCTTCTCACGGTCCTCGTCTTCTGCCATTCTGGCCTCAAACCTCTGATTCCACCTCAGTGCCAACCCCCAATATATCACCCGTCGACTGTAATACACCCTCCCACTCAAAATCTCCACTGGTGGAGGCCATCACACCATCCATCCAGACCTTCTTGCCCTGCGCATTCACAAATAACTCGAGATATGAATCTTCGAGTTCTAGCCAGTCCTTCTCCTCAAGATCCGCCCAGCGCTTTTTATGGGCGTACTTCTGATCCTTAAGGCGATCTAATACGCGGTCGTTCATAAAAATGAAGGCCTGCATGTCAGCGTGCATGGGCGTAAGGCGATTTCGAGCTTTCGTGTGTATGAAACTAATAGCAGAGAAACTTCGTTCTGAGGGCGCAAGCGTGTTCATTACCTTCACGGCTACCCTAGCCAGAATCGAGCCCTGGTTGAGGAGGCACTGCCACGCCATTGCTGGCTTGAAGCCATCATCGTATACAGCGCTGTGCTTATTAAACAAGCCGTCTGGGCCGCCTGTACGCATTCGGAAGTGTGTGAATTCGGAAAGGGCACGGTGATATTCGTCGTCGTTTTTCAGCTGTTTCTGCAAATACTCTTGTACGCGCGCAAAGACGCTAGGCGGCAGTTTCGAATTTGGACCTGTTGTATCAGGCCGGAGGGCATCGGCGATCCAATGTATATCGTACGTTTGCTTATCGAGCCGGGCTTTGAATATAGCGTCAATGTCGTCCCACGGAATATCAGGAAACTGATCAGCCTCTCCCATCTCAGACCATCTGCTTTTGATTTGCAGCCAGCGATTTATAACGTGTGCGATTCCCGCCCCATCAGCCTCGGAAGCGTGTTGAAATTCGTTCACGGGTTTTAGCACAGCGATCGCAGCCTCTAGTTTTAGCTAGAAGCTGTTGTCTTTGATGATTCGAACCGCTTCGGGTAGGAGAACGGGGCAATCTTGAGATCGCAGCTCATCCCGTACATCTTTTCGAATAGACCAGTCTCTGGCAGGGTCTCGAGAACGGAGGAGGGAGACGAAAGAATTGTACTGAGAACCCCAGCGTGCAATTATACTATTCGGAACGAGCGAGTTAGTATATCGATTTCTCAGTCACAGCTAACGATTTACCGGTACCTTCTGATCAGCGCGCGAGTTACTCCGTTCCACCTTGTGCGTTGGCACATTCTCAATCTTTGCAATTGTAATTTAGACCGTGAGAAGAACTTGAGAAGGGTGCTGACGTTATTACAGAGATCCTCAAAGAATGGAAGAAGAAGGATATCTTTAATTAGAAGCTGAAGGCCGTGAGAATCGCATAGAGAGAAGTTGATATGTGAGAGCTCTGGGAATCTCCCTAGCAAGCCGTGTACAGAGCGCATCGTGTTTTCGGTATCTTTACAGATAGAATTGATTCTGGAGAGATCACCGCCGCACAGTTGCTGCATTTCTCCCCATATCAGCTTCACCCAGTTCTCCGCTGTGTGCTGTTCGTCTCCCGTGTCAAACGTTTTCCAGTAGAAGGCTGGGCCGTCTGGTAGCTGTACCGAGATATTATCGGAAGCGTCAAATATGATGTTGAACCATTCTGAGCTGGTAATGCGTTTGAAAACCTCGTCATAGAGTTCCTGATAGAAGTCGGGAAGAATTCTCGTGATGGAGGCGCGGCTAGGAGGCTTCCAGCCAGGCTTAATGCGAGTGAAGAAATAACGCAAACGGCGGCTCTCGAAGAGGCTGAAGGGCCGACCGCCGGCGATTACAGCAGCGGCGGCATCATAGGCGTAACTGTGACTCTCGTCCTGCGAGATATGCTGAATTCCGACCTCGGTTATCTTCTTTTGTATAGCTTCTGAATATGAGGGAAGATAGCCAGCGTTATCTTGAGCTTGACGCTCTTGTCGCTGCTTGGCTTGCCATTTCTCACACGCAGCGAGATGCTCTTTCGGCCTCCCAACAGAGGTCGCTGCAAAATCCTTTTGGCAGTGACGGCATCTGTATCGCTTGCTTTTCTTGGAGTTAGAGCGGCCGAGGTCGATAAACTGTCGCCAAACGAAGGCAGCGTTAGCTTGGGTGGGCGCCATCTTTTTGGCGATACCTTCAATCGGGAGAGAATGGCAGTGTGTTGAGCTGCTCAGCCAACGGAGTTTTTGTACAGCCCCCCGTATTTGTACAATATGACCCACAAATTCCCCTATTAGGAGTATTATGGATCCCATTGTACGTACATAGTACGTGTACGTACTTTTTCTTTCTGTACGTACGTACGTACAACACGGTTGTACATACTGTACAACATCACTACCGCAGCGAGGTGAGAACCGTCGTGCTCACTGTCGATGTCTTTCAATGCCAAAATACGGTGCTCCAGCTGACCATCTTCCGTGACATAGTGACCAGCTACGCCTAGGATGGCCAAAGAGTTGGGAGAAGTCCAAAGGTCGCAGCTGATGTGAATTCTTGACTTCGCCGACTGTATGCGCTGCTTGACCTTCTCCTTCTGGTCTTCATACTGCCGCATGATCCATTTCCTGATGGTCTCGTGCGTGTCTGGAAGCCAAGTATCGATATCGTTATTGACGTAGGCCAAGAGTGCTCGGAACTCTGGGCATTCCACGAGCCGAAAGGGGAGAGAACAGGCCGTAATAAACCTCACATACAACACTTCGAGCTGGTCAGGGTCGATCGAATCTCCGGATTGATCGTTGAGCCGACGGCGTTTGCGGGGATTTTCTTCTGCCGCAGCACGAGCTTGTTCGAGAATTGTTCGTATCGTTGTCACTTTAGCTGTGCGCGGGGCTCCTTTTGGCAGACCATGACCGTCAGGAGGAGGGTCCATAAGATGTTTTGCGGGAGCCGCAGTACCCCCGGAACAGGCATATGCTCTGTCACAATGTTTGCAGCGCCACTCTTCTTTTCCGGTCCGCTGATTGTAGTATCTCGTCTCTATCTCCTCGTTTGGCATATGAGAGAAGACCCATGATGTTCTGGGCTTGGTGGAGGAGGTTGTAGAGGCTGTGCAAGGTCGAGATTTGGACGTTTGGCTTTCGTCTAAGCCATGTAACTGCTGGCTGGAAAACTCCGAAAAGTCAACTGAAATTGACGACTCTCTTCGTTGTGACCATTTTACAAACGGGAGGCGTTGTTGAGGCATGGCGATATGGTTAGTCAGTAGGCTTGATAGTGATGAAGAAAATGGGCAGAGGTGACGATGGCCAATGTCGACAGGCAACCACTAGTATGCCCAGCCTAACATGGTCTGTACCAATCGTACCTCCCATGACGCGTGAAGGAAACGCGTAGTCGCATGTTATGTCTGATTGTCAATAAAGACGCGTGTTAGGTGAACGCTCGCCAATAAAATGCCAAGCATCCTTGTCGCTGATGTAGGGTAAGGCATGCCTGGCTACTGTCAAGAGGCAATTTCGCCACAGGACCAACAACCCAATAAAGTAATATATTGACAATATGGACATCCTCATATTATATTGACACAATATCAAAATCTTCATATCATATTGTCACAATATGAGAAAGTCCATATCATATGGGTTATATTGTAATATACTACTTTATTGCCATATTATTAGCAACACTGATGAGTTCCTTGGCGAGGCGGACTGCCCAGTCGGATCGCTTATCCTTATGGGCGAACCAACAATCATTTTCGTGATGTCCTCTCTTCTTGCAGTTCGTGCAGGTATGGTCCTTGTGCTTGCCGATCCGATGATTGGTTTCCTGGCTGGAGTTGTTCGTGGCTTGTTGGTTCTTTGAAGAGCCTCTCCTCCGGCCACTTGCCTCTTGCTTTCTTGCGGTCGGGCCCTTCCTTCCGGTCTTTTTACTGTGAGCCCAGTACGTAGAGGCAGTACCATGACTGTCATCATCATCTGATGACCTGTTTTCATCAATGAGATCTTGCTGCATTGATCGTAGTGTTGGCGGATGCTCAGAGCGTAGGAGAGCCCGCTGTCTGGCGGTCCAGTCGGGGTACTCGTTCTCGCAGGCAGTCAGATAAACAACCTTTTTGAGGGTATCTGAGATTGGTTCTTTGATTCAGAAGAGAAACCCGGTGTTTGCTAACCCGGGCTCATAGCCTGTTGTTTATATTGCGCAGTAGTGCTGGGTGAAAGTATATTTTATAAAAAACTTGATTGTTCATTGTTGAGATGAGAGTTCTTCTCTGGTTTATATCTCTAATTGATTTCATCTAGGACTTTGAACTTTAAATCTAGGACTTTCAGACTAACAATCGGAATCCTGAAGATAAGGGGGATTCCCGGAATTTCCAACACCAAAGCACTGCGTTGGAGAGATGGGGAGTTAGCATGTAGAACCTGTCGGATTTTCCAGGAGAAATATAGGTATGTCGAGCTCTGCACGTACTTTGGCCTTTTGTTTCCGACACGGTTCGCAGGCAATCTTTGTCTGGTTGGTTCGAGGATGGAGACGGGATGGTAGCGATGGTCCCTGATCGGAGCCAGAGCTAGTACCCTCAGGATCTGAAACTGGAGCTGGTAGAAGTCTACGAAACTCGGAGACGTTTAAAGGCAACCCTTTGTCGCTGAGAGATGGACAACGCGAGGACATTGTAAAGTGTATAGCACCATTGAGGGCAAAAGGGGACTAGGTAGGAATCGTAGAATTAATTGAAGCGAACCAACTCGATAATGACGAGGAGATGAAACAAACGTAACAAACGGGGATTCGCCAACTCTATTATGCGTGAGAAGGCGAACATCATACCCCCGCGTCAACAATGCCCCAGAGCTCATAGCGAAGGAACAAAAGATCCACACTGGTCCCCATTTTCATGGCTAAATCTGGGCGGATATGATGGCCAGAAAGGGATTGTAGCAACTTCCAAACCGAGGGGCTACAGTGTATTAAGAATTAAGTCATTCTTTCGTCACTATTGTAATCCAATCTCGTAACGTGCTTCGGCTAGGGGGCAACCCACCGTAGGCCCAGCAGGCAAATAGTAGCAAAACAGCGCCCACTGTTCCTTATCTCTTTAGCCCTTTGACGAGAACCATCATCTGTGACTACGCGGTACTCATCCTTTTCAAGTTCTGGAACCGTGATCTCTTATATCTAGAAATCATGTGCGCAACTCCTGTACTCTTAAACTTATATTTTATGCTTATGTCGGCGTTTCGTGGTTCGCAAGGCCCTCAGGTACGTGGTATGATGTTGCTTGCCGTGAACTATCTCGCAGGGGATGAACGCTGAGTTTTGCAGGAGTATACCTGTGTTCACGTTGATGGATACGGCAGCTTGCTACTATCAGACTCTGTAAGTTGCATTAACCTTGATGCCATGCTACTGCCATTAACAACCATAACCGGATCTCTAGGAATCCATATCCTCCTACGGACAGTCTGTCAACGAAGAGTAAAACCACCAACTAAGCAGGCAATGTCTGAAGTTTTGTACCGTCCAACGTCTGTGATCAGTTTCCCTCTCATCCCCATCGCAACAAACGCCGTCACGTTAACAAGCACCCTTGCCACACTCGCAAACACCTCCCCATCGAAACAATCCCTCTAGCCCACCTAGACTTGCCGAGGTAGATGGCGAGGCCGTAGAAGGGGGGTTACAGGTGGGCGAGCCGGCGCAGGACTTGGGGATGCGGTAGGTGGCGGGGATGGTCTAGAAGGGGGAGGGGGGGCAATAGTATTCAACATCGATCTACGTGTAGTTCGAGAATCTATAAACACATACGCCTACCCCCAGATATTACCGATACTGACGTATTCGCTGACAACGAAGTTCACTAAGGGTTGTGCGGGAGCATCAAATGTATGGCCAGTCGAGTCTTTAAACATCGTGTCCATGAACCCTTCCATTATATCTTTATCGAAGACAGCGTCGCGGATAGAGCGGTCGCAAGATCCCAGACGTGCAGTATCCTCAAGCATCGTTTCAGCTCGAGGTTGTTAACGTCGTTGGCGGAGGCGATAGATCATCAGGGTCGAAGCAAGGGGCCGCCGATTCCGAGGGCGGCAAACAATCGTCGCGGGATCGCATGTTTTGATCAGAACAGGAGGAAAGGGCTGCGGCTGGAGATAAGTGTCAGCGCTCTGGCATCACGAGAGCGTTCGCGCTTCACGGCAGGAACGATACCGTAAAGAATGGGGGGAACAAAATACTGCGCATTGACGCCGAGACGAATTCAAAGGGTAAAGGCGGTAAGACGCGGTATGGTGTGCTTACAAGGAGTTGCAGTTATGGAGATGAACGGCAGAGAGGCTGTCTGGAGCTGCGCGAGAGGGTCCGTGAAAGAGTCGGGACTCAAAGAGAGGGAGTTTGTTGCAATGAAGCATTGTCGGTTGAAATGCTGAAGAGATTTCGAAGGGACCCTGTGGGGGATTTCGGGGTGCGATGGAAGAGAGACATCACCAAGGTCTGCGACAACAATACTTCGAGGCCTTGCGTCGAAAAGGTTGGAAGAAGGGTCTCTCTACAGGAGGGCCTTGACCAAGAGGGTCTGAGACGAAAGGCCCCCTCGATAACGGCGTCCATTGCCAAAGAAGAGGTTGTACCAAGACAACTTGCGAGATTTTTGGACAGGACAATGGAGATGCAGTTCGAGATGGCACGCACCTCTAGAGCAACAATTCCTCAAATTCTTACTTTAGTAGGACCACACTGACATGCAACCAGGTGGCTGCCGGTCTCGTCTCCTGCCGAAGAAGAGAAACACTGCTGGCAATATTTGAGCAAGACGAAGGTTGAAAAACATCTGAAAATGGTTTTGCGGGGATTGGGACCAGCCCTTCGCCAATGTTGGGTGCTGATCAGGTTAGCAGAAAGCCTGGGGTCCAGGGGTTTACTTGGCCCGAGACAAGCGACGCCCTCTGTTTGATTTTTCACACTTGCGAAAGCCTACCCATTCCATCCGGATGACGGATACTTGGAGCTCTATCCTCAATCTACACGATCTAATTCATTCGCGACATCGACTTCTCTGTCTTACCCATGAATGCAACGAGTTATTGAACCTCAGCGCCCTTTTTTCTTTGTTTCTAGGGGGACCTTTGAGATTATGCCAAGCCCTTGGAGGGAGACTGGATGAGATTATGGAGTCATGAAAGGCTTCACGCAAGGGGAGGGATGGTTCATGCCTAGGATGGGCGTCGAAGGGGGGACGGGGGGTGGCGGAGATGAACGGTAAAGTGGCTGCAGCTTGAGCGGGCCTGCTGAGGGTTACAAATAAGACTTGATGCAGACAGCTCTTTCGGCGATCAGCTGAGGATAATGTGATGAAGATTACACCGACCACACCATCCCTTCCGAGATTGATCGAGAAGACTGGACATCTCAGCTTGAGGAGGAGATTATTCGGGGCTTGATGGTCTCGGGGAGACGTCTCAATGGTATATGAAGACAGGGCGCCACGTAATGTGATGAGCGGACAAAGACATGAATGCGGCCTAGTGAGGAAGTACCGGATGGGGACTAAGAAGAAGATGCAACCCAGGCTCCATCCAGCCCCCTTACGCGTCGAGGTGTCACATCCCAGGTGGAAAGTGGTTCATGTGGATGATGGCTCCATTCAAGGTGGTAGGTATTAATCACGAATTCCGGAGGCTAACAGTTGGGTGGAACTCAATTAAGTCTGAAGCCCTCGAGCAGCCAGGATCCGGGTCGCAAAATCAGCAGATGATATGCACATTCTGCGATCGCAACACCTTGTTGGCCCCTCTCCCTACGTCTTCTTATTCCTCGTGTGCCAGTGCCATCTCAGCTAAGGTTCCGGTTATGGATCGTGACAGACCAGGCATGAATGAGTCGAAGAGCAAAGCATCATAATCGGCAGAAGGGGGCGCCGTAGAACGAAAAAGGTTATACATCGGCACGTATTACGCACATGCAAAATTACCTTTCACCAGGCGCGGGCCATTTGATGTGGGATAGGAACAAAGTACGTCTACTCCAAGATCTTATGCCATGAGACTTTTCTCTAATCATAGACACCAAGCCTCAATTCGATCATGACAGAACCTGGACCGCCTATGGTGAAGCGGAATGAACGTGGTTCAAGGTCGGAACTATCAACAAGTCCATGCAGAGCTTTCATACCGGAGGGCCCAAAGCAAATGATCAGGCGGAGGAGCCGTTGAGGTGCCAACTCTACACTCTAGCGGGTAGACGTATTCTACGCGTTGCCAAGGCACATTAGACGCAAAGGATGCTAGCATGCTTGGTAGTCTGCAAATATCTCAAGTTCCAGGAGACCATCTCTTCCAAGCCATAGCGAGTAATATGTTAGTTAAGTCAGAGCGAGCGACCCCGCAATGTGTTGCCGCAAAGCTTGGACCCCTGAACGGGGACCCACTCCGAGGCCTCTGATAGGACAGAGCTATAGGAAACACCAATAGAGACGCTGGGCTACCCTGTTCCTTGGCTGGTGGATTAGATAAGAAGGTGCGAGCGTCATAGGCCATGTGTCAAAAGACAGGCCTGTGACGGTAGAGGAAGAGAACTCAACAATCAAGCCGAGGGCTTCGACAAGACCATCGTCAAGGATACTCAAAGTAATGGTCCATTCAAGGACCTCGAATTGAGCCCGCCTCAGATTTTTCTACTACGTAGTACAGTAGTAAAGTTAAGGTCCATCCGAGACCGGCCCGGTTAGCGGGGTTCGGCGCGGCAGCCCCACTTCGCCATGTTCATATGCATAACCAACTGTCTCTAAATTTCCCGCTTATGCTTCTTCAAACTCTCTCTACATTTGCTTGTTGGCACGGCTTCTCTAGCATTCGGTTTCGGCGCCGCCAATCCATGCCCAAGTGGCTGACGGCATTATCCCGCCAACGACATTCTGGTTTGACTACCCACCAGTCCTGGAATCCAGTCTTCTCGGTTGGCGTCTACGTTTATGGCGCGTTTGTTCTTCCTGAGCCTCTCGTGTAGTTGCGGATCTTGCGGGTGGACTTTGGTGTGTAGGGAGGTTCTGCCTCGGTCTTCAGCTGTCCGGTTGGCTTCATAGGGTCTGTTGAACAACTTGTGAGCCAGGTCTCTAAAGTTGCCTAGAGCGAATGTGGAAGAATGAAGCTAACTGTAGTGGTGTGAGCGTTAATGACGAATCGTTCTCGCTCACTGCGTGGCGTTCTCCCTCCCTTGTTTTGAGAGAGGTTCCGGCTGTCCTCAAGCTTGATGAAATCTCAATTTCCTGGGGTGCAGGCTCTCACCGAAGCTAGTCTTAACTCCAATCGCCTAAGGTCGCGATGTATGGGCCACGGACACAATGACTGAGATAAGGGCATGGACATGGGGAGGATGAGAGGCTTTTGGAGGTCTCCCTAAAGGTTGAAGACAAGGTTTCCGAGATGTGTCGAATTCACACACTCTCACTCGCACACCTCTCTCGGAGATTTGGAGAGAGGCACACACGCACAGACACTGACCAAGAGACAGGTAAAGAATTGGTGTATTTAACGCCTGGTCCCGCCCCCGACAACCTTTAATAGACCTCCCACCTCATCATACAAAACTACCATGATCCGATCATCATCAGCAGAGCCCGCCAAACCCAAGCGAAAGGGTATGTTGCCTTTTTGCTTTATTTGTCTGTTGGTCTTGTTTCATTGTTCTCATGTCATGGATCTACGGCGCATTATAATCAACAGGAAGAAAGCAAAGCAAAGCAAGACAACCTACCCCTACCATACTGACATAACATTATTCAGGCACCCGAAGTGTTTCTACCCTTACTCCCGCACAACTAGCCCGCAAGAGAGCCAACGATCGCGAGGCCCAGAGGGCGATTCGCGCCCGCACCAAGGAGCATATCGAGCGGTTAGAGCGGGAGTTGGCGGAGCTCAAGAGCAAGCAAAGCCGTGACCAGACCGTCCAAGAGCTATTGCGCCGCAACAAGGCGGTCGAGAAAGAGCTGATGCGACTCAAGGAGATTATGAGGGTGCCAATGACTTCGTCACTTTACTCTGCACCACGTCTAACTCCACAACAGCTCTCATTACCCGACGAGCTCTTAACGTCAACAGTCTACGACGACAATCTCAGCACTGGTAGCGATGCCATTCCTAGCTCTCGTAGATCACCATTCCCTGGCGACTACAACTCCCTCCCCGACTACAGCCAACAATACGTTCTTTTATCCCACAACTGCGAATCCTTGGCGAGCACCGTCTCCTGCACCATCCCCTCCAACGTCTCGAGTCCATCATCATCAGCCGACTATAGCGCTAGCTATATCCCAATCAGCGTGCCCACCTCGATCCTCCCTTCCAACAACACTAGCTCCTCAAGCACAAGCGCCATATGCGACAAGGACGTTGTGAAGATGGAGTATGACGACGTAGACGCCGGGTTCCGTCCCAGTAATCCTTCGCTGCATCCCTGCACTGCCCATTCTCACCCCTACATGTCGCATCGCCAGCAGCAGCAGTCCGCCTGGAATATGTGTCCCGTGTGCTACCCTCAATCACATTAGTTGGTTGATTAAAATTACCCCGGTGGCTCAAAACGGCAGGTACCGCCTCGATGAGCTTCTGGCCGGCTTCGTCCAGAACTGTCACCGGGCCAAGGCGATCCGCCAGATACTGGGGAGCGTGTAACCCCGCTCCCTATGCCCTAATGCTGTAGCGGCACGCGACCGGCTGAAAATCATGAAGTGTGTTGCTCTGAACTATTTTCAAGCTTGAAGTTGCATTAGCAAGAAACTCCGGCTAGCCATGACAGAATTGGCCGAACTTTGACCCCCAGAGATGGTAGGAATAAACCATGTGGGATCGGGATATTCAAACGCACGCTGCAAGTGCAAGGCGCGGGGCTAGTCTGAAAGATAGCATACTGCCGTTGGTCGTGTCGTGGTATTGAGGGGTTAGTTACCGCCGTTTATCGATGAACGGTAATCGCTGGACTGTTGCTGTAGGAGGGTCGGGGGCCCCACGACTCTCGGTTATGAGGCACTTCCAAGCTAGAATCTTTACAATTTTTATAATCTTTCGATAGACGTGGAAGTTGATGCGGCCGCGAGCCCTTGAGCTGCGAAATGGACGCGACCGTTGAGGAGATTCTGGTCCAGGGCGGAGATTCCGTCGCCGCGACGAGTCGGTCCTCGAGACCTACAAAGCCGACGGCGAAATTGCAGAAAAGGCTGCAGGCGGTCGCGAAGAAGACCGAAGCAGCAAAGAACAATGGCTCGGGCGAGCCGGGAGAAGGCGAAAATGCAGGCGGGAATGAGTGTACTGACAGGGCCGTAGAGCAGCGCTCAAGCGTCCCTAAGGACGGTGCGCCCTATCAACTCTTGATGCGTCCCTACCTATTGCCTAAATTTACGTAGCAGCACCTGGCTGTACAAGACAGGTTCATGTCGCACACTTTGCTTTCAATATCTTGAGCAATCTTTACATCCAGGCAATGCGACTTCACTTTGCAATTCCTGTCTATGGTGATTCAATTCAGCATGCAGGTTGGATTTAGAAGGCTATTTGCCGCTTCGGGGTGGGTTAATCAGTTCGATGGCGACTGAATACTGGTATCCAACCAACGTTAGCATACTGGGATCGCAAACTTGTAGAGGGCTCGTGCCTGTACAAAGCAAAGCGCAGCAATTCAAGAGATGGCTTAAATAGGCCCCGTAACATGACAATTATTATTTCAAAGCTTTAATCTGCAATTCTACAAGAGCCTGGGCGCAGTCCCAGAACTGCTTGCCCCTATTCATGATGCTCACACAGGGTGCGATGTCTTTGGAAACGCATTCACACCTGATTCCCCGTTGGCTACGTATTGTCTGGAATGCGACATCTTAGCACGGCCGCAATGGAAGCTTCACGGTCCTCAGATACAACACGGAAACCGCTTCTGGACAATCAGATTGTATGGCCCGATCGGTCGCTACGTGGCGGCAAGTGCGCTTCGCACCCAAGCCTTTGTCCCGCCCGCCCTAACGCAGCGGAATTTTGTGGGTTAGTGGGTGGTCCTATTGTGCAATTCTTCCCGAACAATGCTTCCAGAAGCGACAGATCCGCCCTGATTGACGATTCGTGACTGTATGCTCGATATCGAAACCGGTGCTCACATGACCACACAACAGAGTACCTATTCTATGATTAAACCTCATTGCGTAGCCACGACCGAGAGTCGACATTGTGAAGCCAAAGCTCTCAGTCAGATAGATGAACACACATGACACGCGACGCAGTGGCGCGAGAGGTCCAGAAGCATCTAAGACCTCAACGTATTTGTGGTTTAAAGCCCGTATTAGACGCTTTTCATGCCATTCGTGCATACCATGGGCTACTGAATCGCCTTCTTGCCTCACTGCCCCCCAACTGTCAGCCTACGCTACTGTAGATTACCTGGGAGATGTGATATATCCAAGGAGATTGATGAAGTAGATCGCAAACGTCAGATGATTGGAGATAAGGCGTGGGGTCTCATATCTTTCCTACACGTAATCGAGCACTCTCGAACCACGGTGGGTGTATAGGTGCTAGCAGGACGTTCTTCGTCCACTCGGGTCCTTATAACATAGCCAATGGTCAATGAATGCGTCAGAGAGGAACCAACGCCCGTTGAGTCCCAGCTATTGTTGGAAAGTCCGGAGATCCCCATCCCCTCAGGATTCAGACTAACAGTCTGAAAGTCCTAGATGAAATCATCTAGAGATATGAACCCGAGAAGAACTCTCATCTCAATAATTAACAATCAAGTTCAATCATTATTTTCACTCAGCACTACTGCGCAATATAAACAACAACGTCTCGAGAACTTTACCATCAACCAGATCGTGTCGACAGAAAGGGGGAAATCAGAGCTAGCAATATAGGGTCGAAATAAAAAACGTTCGGGTCAAATTTGTTTGGCGGTTGACCATTCCGAGGGAGAAGGGGTCTTGTTTACAACAAAAGAACACTGCCTTCACTTCTCTAGGCGAAACTTTTACCTTCTCAACGTGAACCATCGCACCCTATGCCAATAGCTTCCCGCACTGGCGCGTGCGGAGGTCTCAAGTGACCCAGGCAGAACGAAACTCATCTAAGACTATATACGTCGTTTCAGTTTTGAAGCTGTCAATCGCGCGTCTTATCCTTCCAGATGAAATTGTACAACCCGTCGTACCTCGGGAAATGTTTCTACACCGATGGAGGAGGCCCAAACTTGGCTGACCAAAGTTGCATAATCCGCCCACGGCAGCATGAACCGAAAATAGCCATGGAAATCATCCGAAATGTCATCCGGATTAGCCCAAGTATCATTAAAAACATCCAAAACGTCTACTTGCACATCCTTTGGCAAGGGAAGATGTCGCACCTCTTCACTGTCGGCGTCACCAAGTCGTATATGATACCGGCCCTCGAAACGCTTTACCACTACATGCCAATCATTGAGTACTCCAAGTTGCCAATCAAGGTTTCTTTCTCGACGCAAATCATCTTCGATATCGTTCCAGGGAATGTCGCGCTTTGGAAGACGGCTGCGTAACGCTAGAAACCGGTTTACGTCATTGTCCTTGTCAAGATCAAAGACTAAAAGATCATTCTGGGTTCCAACCGAGAACCTAGAGATTGGGAGGTTGTATGATTGTTGGAAAATCCGGGAATCCCCTTTATCTTCAGGATTCCGACTGTTAGCCTGAAAGTCCTAGATTTAAAGTTCAAAGTCCTAGATGAAACCATCTAGAGATATAAACCCGAGAAGAACTCTCATCTCAATAATGAACAACCAAGTTTTTACAAAATATATTTTTTTCACCCAGCACTACTGCGCAATATAAACAACAATGATCGGCACACGAGTTGTAGTTATTTGACCCTAATCAAGCATGTAGACTAGAAATGCGCCGCATTTCCACTTCTGCACCAATCAAAATCTCCATATTCTTACCCCAAATTTTCCCCCTAGAAATGCGGCGCATTTCCATCTGGGCCTGTAAACCGAGAACGCGAAATGCGCCGCGTTTCTTCCACGAAGGCCCGTGCCAACCATGTAGACGACCGCGCTCTTGGGCTTCACAGCGTGTAGTAATTTCCGTTGTGTCGATTAGGAGGAAGGGAGCAGCGATCAAGCTCTCTCTTTGTTCTTGGCTAAATGTGACTTCATAGAGGGTATCTGATCCTCTTGGTGCCTTCTCAACTTTACCAATATGACAAGCCTCGCGACATACACGGATGCTATTGTCACATTGCGGCCGAGTCAGCTCCAAAAGCTCGAGAGTCTCGGCTTGTACTACAATTCGCCAGAGCCAGCAATAATTTGTATCGAATGCGGCTTCGCCATTAACCCTACGCGCGCGCCGCGTCACCCGGGCGACAGGCACCATATACCCAAGTCTGCCCGCCGTGGTTTGAAGCCTCTAATCTATTCTCTCAATCTTCCAAACCCAGAGACACTTCCACTGCGACCAAACGGCTCGCCGCCTCACCCAAACCTTACGGTATACAAGGGTTCGGCCTGTAAACATTGTGGTCTTCGCTCTATCAGCGAAAAGGTCTTCCTAGCCCATGTGAAGTCAAAGCACAGCAAAGACATCAAGCTCGCAGCTCGGCAGCAGAAGCGACACTGGCTACATGATCACATCCAGCAAGGCTTGTTATTTCAGAGCTGGTCAGCGAACGACATCCGAAGGTCATGGGTTATCACCGATAACAACCCTGGCCGTGGCTCTCTATCTTGTAGTACTCTCCTGCAAGCTAGTCCCGACGCCGTTAAGCACCTTGTCGAAAAGCTCTTTGCTGATGAGCGTGCAACATTGAAGGAAATACAAGGAGGCCTTACGAGACTATATGACAGTGCAGCACCGGCATGTATCGCCTTACAGACGAATTGGATGCGGCGTACTGGCTGGGAAACGATGTTCAAAGATACACGTCGTGATATCCTTGTTGCGCTTACGGAGTTACCTAATTGCAGGACCGACCAGCCTATGCCCCTGGGTATCCAGGGAGAAGAAGTAATCTATAGCCTGGCGCGAGATGAACGAAGGTTGGCATCGATGATGGTAGCGCTTGATCGCCTCCTCGACCAATGCGGCGAGACCGTCCGGAGAACTGATGTGTGCCTGAGAAGGTGGCTTCGTTCCAGGTTCCCAGACCGCCCCTACAAAGCGCCCTTTGAGCTGGTGGCAAAGTCGTCTTCAGAGAAGCTCTACCGGAAGGAATTGAAGCGTTTTATCTGCTTCTGGCTTCGATTGTCCAGATTGTTGCCGATGACTATGCGGGCAATTTCAGGCCGAGCGATGAACAAACATCAGTTTAGAGCTCTTCGTGAGCTCTGGGTGGATGGCATCTGGCAGTCTGAGGGGCCTGCTGATATGGACCGTACCGATAACCAGGATGGAGGGCAGAGTATGAACGGTGATGAGAGTGGCGATGATGAGGGTGAAGAAGAGGAGAATGATGATGATGATGAAGAGGATGAAGGCGAGGACGAAAGTGAATGTGAGGAGAGTGATGAACAGGACAAATCGTAATACGACAGTCAGAGTAGAGTGGCTATAGAAGCAGGTGATCTCTCTGACGCCGAGTCGACTTCCGCTTGGCCTTTGGACAGCCAGGAGCAACTCTCCCAAGACCCCGCGGCCGACATCTTACTGCGCTTTTGTTACTTTGCTATCACCGAGGACTTTGAAGGTGGGCTCGCGAGCTCGACGATGCTGGTGTACTTCAGTGCTGTACGCGGGCTGTCAACCCCTGACGGCAACGAATACCTCCAGCCTTACCGGTTCACCCCCATCCTAGCGAGACTTATATACTGTTTTCGGTTGGTCTTTCTCGAAGCATTGCTGCCGCGTTTTTCACGTAGCTACGGTGGTATTGCGCGTCCGCCGCGTCACGGGCTGCTGCAAAGGCTCAATGCGGCCCGCCGCGAGTACATGTGTGATGGCACGTTAGCGCCTATGGGCGAGCTCCTGAGTCTTCTGTCTTATGGCAATGCTCTTCGGCGGCCTCAAGGGTCGACTTTCCGATTTCATTGGAGCGATGACGGCGAAGTACTGTCCTGGCATGGCAACCAACAACTTTCGATGGTAGACTTCCGTGGCCTGGCTTGTGAAGTGCTGCGCTCAGTCGCGGCATCCTGCTCACGTTTGATGTATGATTGGGAGCCTGCATATGTCGATCTGTCGCAGATTCTGGATAATTTATCAACAACAACGCCAGGCTATTCCTTCGTTTCTGACACCGCCAATAAGCTGTCAGATGCTCACCTTGAATTACTCCTCAGGGCATGTGTCTCCCCGATTGACGGTCTGCTCCAAGAACAGGGCAAAGACCAGAGTACCTGGGATGTCAAAGCTGCTCAGTCCTACTTGGATGCCCATGATAATTTCCTTAAAGGGCTTATGGTGCTCTCTAATTTCGATGGGGGCCAATGTGCGCGAATTTCGGAGCTTTTGACAATAGAATGCTTCAATACGCCTTCAAGGGAGCGAGGGGTTTGCGTATGGGGTGGGAAAATGTGCTCAATTATCAGGCACCATAAGGCTCGGGTAGCGACTAACAACGAGTTCTACGTCGCACGCTTCTTCTCCCCACCTGTGTCTCGGCTCATTTTTCAGTACCTCGTCTATATACGACCGGTCGCATTAACAATACTGCGCAGATGTTTTCACCGTGAACATACTGATGCACTTCTCTTCTCGCCGCTCTCGCGAGTAGGCCCAAAATCAACACCCTGGACCGCCTCAACGTTTACCAAGGAGCTCCGGCGGCACTGCAACGCCGCTACAGGTATCCCATCTGGCATTGGGGTCCAAATGTATCGTCAAATTTCAATTGCCATTACGGAACGGCATGTTAATGCCGCTGCTGCTCGTTTTAATAGATTTAACGATACCACTAGGACGGCAGGGCATGGTGTGGCTTACGCGTGGCAGAGCGGACACAGACCCATGCAGCGGCATACAACCTACGGCCGTGACGGCGCCTTTCCGACTCATCTTCAACCTGCGCTACTTCGAACCTACGAACAGGCTTCGATAAGCTGGCATTCCTTCTTATGGGAAGAAGGTGACAGATTTAGTTATGTCTCAGCCGAGGCCGAGCATGCCGAGTTGAACAACGTGAGCGCTAGTGACAGCCTAACACCATCTCACAAGCGGCCATTTATATCAGACTCGGCTGAGTCACCCTTTATCAGCAAGAGACAGCGATTAAGACTCGATTTGTTATCTACGAGTGATACTATGGCAGCCGAAGTCATAAATCAGCCTAGCAGCGAAGAATCATTGCCTGTTCGAATCGACGAAGACGCTACTTCGTTTACCTGTGACTCTATTCCGTGTCCATCGCCCGAGAGGTAAAGCGATGGAGTTGACTCCACGAACGATGATACATTTACAATGATCGGGCCATTCGTCCACCTCATTGATTCAAATCTAGTTGTATGCATCGATTGCAAAACAGCTGTCCTAGCCAGACATGTAAAGGCACATCTTGCCGATCCCCTGCACCGTCAGCGTTTTTTTACAATTAAACAACGCCAGGGTATCAGTAACCAGATTCTGGAAATACCGAATATCGTTAAGGACCTTGCCGACTTAGAGCACTGGACATTCCCGCCCCCGGATGCAGATCCAATCCCTTATATCGAGCCGCCGCTGCATGGTGGATTAGGCTGCAATTCTTGTCCATACATTGGGCGAGATCTTCGCCGAATACGAGAGCATTGCCGGACAGAACATGGTCTTCTGACAGAAGGGAGTAATAGAGCAGGTTCAAGTAGGCTAGACCTACAGTCACATCTATGGAGAGATGATGTAACCTATCAGCGTCTGTTTAAGCGTGGCTATAGAAGCTCATGGTTTGAGGTTGGCCGGACAAAGAATTAGGCATTGGAAAATTTCAGATTTTTGCTTTATTAGATAACTATTATCTATGTAGCGCTTATTTGTAGTAGGCTGATAATAGAAATGTTACTTGATCCTAGTTCTTAGAAAAAGCATAATTAAAGTCACACTTCCACTACTCGGGTAGGGCCTTGAGACCGGCCCCCCTTAGCCTGACCCATTCCACCTGTGGTGCCAGAGGGTCAGGCACGGGGGGTACGTTGACTAGGCACAGGGGCGGTTGACTGAGGAAATCTAAGATACCTCTTTTTCTTAGGTCTTTCCTTATTATCAGAAGTATCCTTCATCTCCAAATTTCCCCGCATATATCACGTGACTTTGACATATTAACGGTACTTCTTTTTCCTAGGCCTTGCCTTACTATTAGAGGTATCTTAAATTTCCTCAGTCAACCGAACCTTTTCCTAGTCACCGTACCCGCCGTGCTTGAGGCACGGTCACTGGTGACTGAATGAAAAGCACGGGGGGCCGGTCTCTAGGCCCTACCCGAGTAGTAGTAGTAGTAGTAGTAGTAGTAGTAGTAGTGGTAGTAGTAGTAGTAGCAAGCCAATTAAAGGAGACCAAAAGCACATTCTTAATAAACAACAAACCCTTGATAACGCCTACCTGGGTGACTATCAAAATATAATAACAGTATAGCCTAGCTCAGAGGCAAGGAGCCCAACCAGCTACTAGCACCTTGGCCTCTACCCAGCTCCTGCTTGCCCATTTAAACTCCAATATTATCCATCCTATAAGGTATTGCCTCCTTCTCTTCTGCATTAAATATAATTGAGCCTCGTATGTTAAAGCAAAACAAACGCTTCGTCTTCACGGCTCGCCAGCTGTAAGACCAAACCATCTTTCAGACTCACAACATAGCCATATTCACCTCAAATGCCGCGCCTGGAATGTCCATCATTGGGCAAATCAGCAAGAGAGCGACCTCCAAGTGTCCATAAAAGAAACCTTAAGCATTGTTCGACCCAATAAGTCGTATCGAGTAGGTAGCTGGGTCGGGCTAGCCGTGTTCCCCCTGCAAGTCATCAGGAATACGTTCGGGGACTGGTTGGCTCCTCCAAGCAATGTTGAGCTGTACCGTCCAGACTCAATGAGCCTGCTGACAGGAACAGACTCGGCGCAGTTACGTGGTCGTCATATTGAGTATTCAGTCAATAGTGGAACCGCATAGCAGACAGTGAGCCTTCTCAGTCCAGGTCTTATCGCCACCTGTTACGTTTTCACGCAGGTCGCGAATCTCCCATGCTGTAGGGCCGTCTTGCATCTTGAGAGTGGCCTCGAAAAGTCCCAGATATGGCTTGGAGTCTCCGGTCTTCTTCTTGTGACCCTTCTTGGCTGATCCTTTAGCTGATGCGGTGGCAATAGATCTGGATGGCGTTGGTCTAGGTATTGGAGTTTCTGTCTCACGAGGGGTCTCGCGAGCAGCCTTCTCGACGTGTACATTATCGTTCGTCTCGCCGGAACGGACATCGATCGTTGGCTGGGTCTCCTTCTCCTCGGCGTCAGTGGGCGATAGCGGACGGATCGCTTCCTCAGGCTTCTCTTCCTCAACAACCAATCCCTCGCTTCGATGGGACTTATCTGTTCCCAGTCGTTCGTAGACTTGCATAAGAATGTCGTGGGCCATACATTCGTGATGCATCCACTTCCCGCATTCCCAACTCGTGCATTCTATGAGGGTCTTCTCGGGGTTCGCAGGAGTTTGGCATTTGCACCTGAGTTCAACAGACTTTATTACCATTAGCACTTGCGAAAAAGGAATTAGGTTCTGGGCGACATACCGAAAGTTGCGAGTTACGGCAGTCGTACGCTTGACGCCAATAAAGCGCGTCTTGGATCTCCTCGTCGTCGGACTCTATCCATTGGTTGACGGTAACGGGTCCTGTTACACTGACAACATTAATAATATCCACTAAAAGAGAAAAATCGGTTAGTCGCATTGCAGCATAATATCGGTAAGCATTCTGGAACATACTGTGGTTGGAAGCAATCAGTTCGTCAGCGCCATGGTACGGCTGACGACCTTGAACCGTCTTCTTGCCGTCAAGGGTTCCCTCAGGGAGTTCATCAGGCCAGTACATCCAGTAGACGCGTGCATAGACGTGATGCTGATCGGAAGCACGGATCTCGAGGATGCGCGCGACCCAGCCATCATTACTCTTCTTGGAGATACCCTTGCCATCACCTTGAGCTTTGTGTTGTTCAATGGTCCGCTCGTTGGCGACATGCACGAAGTCTTCGCTAGAATATCTGAAACCATTGTCTGCCAAGAGTTAGCCATGAGCCCCTCACAATTTGTGACGCCGCTGAGATTTCATCGGATACTTACAGACAACGGTTTTATAGCACGCCATTTTTTGCCATTTCTTTCCAGGGCCGACGGTGTAGTATAGATCCATGGTGTTATGCGTTTTGAAGCTGCCCGTTGGGGAGAAGGGAGAGCCTTGAAACCGAACCAGTTTATCGTCATCTTGACCATCGCGCTTCCGCTTCTTGGTCTTGCGAATTTCCTTCTGGGCAGCCGGAGGGCTAGTCGCGTAAGAAATCGTAAAAGGGCACTCATCGCGACTCTCCCCCCCGACAGATCGCGATCTCTTGCGATTGCTCATTGTGGCGTTTTAATACCGTTGGCCCTTGGGTATGACCGCGTTGAGAGTGGAGAGAGGATGGGTTTGCGGAGAAACGATAAGGCGCGCGAAGAAACGGCGAGGGAAGGGGAGAAAAAAATGAAAGAGAATCGCATATACGTGATTTTGCGATGGCGAGATCTGTGCTGAGCTGAGCCCAATTGGTCTCTGGATCGTCGCGTGCGCGATTTCCCTTATGTCATCGACTTGGGCCTCTATGATTGGACGAGAACGGCCCGAGAGTGGAGTGGCTTCTGAAGAAAAGCAGAACTCTCTAAATGTCATAAATATACTTTGATTCATTTTTCATATCCTCATAAACTAGGATATGGTGCTAGATAACTTGATAGATAAGCGGACCGGGTTTTGTTTGTTATTGAATGGGATCGGGCCACCGTTGTAGATTTGATATATGCAAGGCCCGATTTGGCTGACAGTCAGATATGATTTTTCTACTGATGTAATAGAAGGCTCTTCTTTAACATTCACAAAATGGTTGAAGAAGGGTAAGTTGAATGCAGTTCTGCGTGAAAGAGAGTCGAGAAGAATTGAGAGTAAAGTTTCAGAACTGCCTGGGGAGCCCTAGCTCATACGAGTTGGCTAGGTTTGGAAGTGAAACCAGAGCGGCAACCTGAGCCAGTTCTTGTTTGTGGGGCTCTAGGAAGCGGGGCCATTCCGTGACTCGAAGCCACTGGGATTGATGTCTAGGGTCGGAAGATAGAAGCTTTATGTCAAAACCAGTCTGGTTTGATATTGCTGAGTTTTCGTTTTCTTGCTGGGCAAGCTGAAGGTTTATAATGTCCTCGAGTCCAGTTTAAGCAAACGCAGGGCTGATATTGGTCGCGTTACTTCCTGCATCAGATCCAGATGGGCTTTCCTCCATGTCCTCGTGAACTTTGCGGGCCTCGACGATGAAGTACCTACATCGTGAACCGTGAAAAAGGGTTTGACAAGAGACTGGAGTCCGGACTAGACCAGCCTGGGCCAAACCCTTGATCCCTCCAACCTCTCCCCTTCGTCGGCGCCCCGGTTGGCGCAATGGTTGCTTATGGACCTTTTTGAGATGATCCTCTATTGCTGTGCGACCTCGGCAGACATACCGGTCTCGATCGACTTGACAAAGTAGACAGTAAATTCCATCGTGGAAAACACTAAGGAACTGAATCGGATGGGCGATCGGCAGCGGTCGCACCCTAATACTACAGTCCAAAATCAATTGTACAACAATTGATTTAATTTACCCCACTTTACAGGGGGTTGACTTGATTTTTGACAAGGGGTAGACTTGAATTTCGAAAAATGGACTAGCGTTGGGGTAAACTCGATTTTGACAGGGGTTGACTTGGATTTCTGATTGGTTCTTGCTTACACGTTCAGGCAAGACAACACTTTAACAGCAGCGCGTCGAGCTTTGAATCCTATTTATCAACGTCTATCACAATGAATGTGAGATCTAACCAACAATCTATTATTTTTTAGCTTGTTTCAAGAATATCCGTCAGACCATGGCACTCAAGCCTACGACGGAGCTCGGTCCTTCTAACCCTACTCTTCTATTCCTAATTGTCGCGTACCCCTGTCCACTGCTCAAGTACCTGTCTATCTCCGGTTTATTCCCCCTCAATCCATACTGTGGCGATTGATTTGTCCCATTTCGATCGACGATCTGCACGCGCGTCATATGCGTGTATACGCGTACTTTAGCTTTCATACTTTATAAACCCTCTTTACTGTAATTTCAGTCCGAGGTTTCTTTCCAACGATCTACATCATTATCGATCCTCCCACTTTCACCTGAAAGAGGACTCTGAATAACATACCCCCAGCAAAATGTAAGCCAAAGTGGTGATCTCGTCATTTCATTGGTCGACTTTGCTTTTTTTTTCCCCATCAGAGAGTTTCAACTTCAAGCTATGCAATGCCCTATACGCGGCGACGCGCGTATGTCGTGTACCCTGGCTATCGACCTGCGGAGGCATATGAGCCCAACGAGTTACAAATCTTCATTGCCATCATCTCTTTGGAAATACCAATCACGACGTCAGAACAATCACATCATGAAGAGACCATTCGAAAGCACTCAGACTGACTATGTTGCGGCCACTGGCACAAGCGAGACGACCCCATGGCTGCAGCACACACGCTGGGCTAAGCTATTCCGGAATAGATCACTCGAAATCATTGCCGCCACGGCGAAGCTACCGGCCTCGCAATGGAGTAGAAGATACCTACTTGGTCAATGGCAAGGACTTTATATCTGGAGCTCTGCCGAAACTGAAGCCCAGTTGCAGGTTATCCTTCGCGGGCTAGACTTGATGTTCGACAGGGCAAGAGCTACGCTTGATCGCACGCCATATATCTCGCGCTGTTGGCTAAATACATATGCTAAAGATGCTTTTTGGCCGCATGGATTTCGAGTCATACCAAGCTTTAAGAAGTATCTGGCAATATGGAAAAGATTCATCTGCTTCGTATTTCGCGCTCTGCAATACCCGTCTCGGCAGCGTAAGGAGGTATATAACTTGCGTTTGGGATCCAATGAGATTAATATGATGCAGCATATATTATATCTGGTCGGTCAACTGCAACTAGGAGAGGATGGCAACGTCAGCGACAGCTCAGACAGTGAGGGTGACGAATCTTATGGCCAAGACTGGCACGACGACTGCGAAATTCCTTCAGAGCTTGAAAATTCAGTTACCGACCAAGACTTTGACACAAGTACAGACGAGGATGAGGAAGTAGGTAGAGATCAAACATCAGACTCCGAAGGATCTGGCTTCTCTCTTCCGAATGGTAACTGGCTGCGGCTGTCTGAGGCTTTATTCCAATTATCAATGATGTTTTGGACATATCAAGATCCCGCTGGAAACCTGTCATCTTCGACCATCGTCCACTTCACTGCTGTCATGGGCATTCGACAACAATCCCTTGCCTTCCACTCGGCCCATAATTCTACAAGTGAGCTAGCAGGATTGATCTGGATCGGCCGATTATTGTTCCTCGAGTATGCCTTGCCGGTCTATAGCTATTCTACTCTGGTTTACGAATGGCCTCGTCGAGATCATTATCCATCGCAGCCTGACCGCTTGGATGCGATTCGCAAGAAGTACTTGATTCGAGGCTGCTATACCCAGTGATCGGAATGGTCTGGTCTGACTTGGTCTTGGTCTGGTCTAGACCGCCAAGACTTGGTCTGGTCTGAGGATTTCTCAAGACCATGGTCGGACCGGTCTTAATGGTCTGGACCGGTCTGGCTATAAATAGATCGGGGTGGCTGAATCTTAGACTAATGCAGTTAGAACATTGAGTACGGAATGAAATTATGAGCCCCTGAGAACAGCTTGAGTTTTCCACTCACATAAAACAATCAAGTCCATAACAACCTGCTTGTATGCTATTGTTATGGAGTCATCAGCTCCACCCTTACCGTCTCCATTGACTATAATGGTACCAAATTCAACGTCTCTTACACCATCTCCTGTCCCTACGTCGTCACCCACCCCTACTCTATCACCAGCCCCTATTCGATATCACGAACCTCCGGATGAGTTCGTACAGGACCGTATCACCTACGTGAAACGCGCGACAATTACAAAGAAGGGATTTCGTCTAGGTTCATCACACATCTGGAAGTATGGCCTCCAATACATTCGAGGTAGCGATAAGAAAGAGGTGTATTACTGTCACGAGTGCACGGCTGGAAAGAACAAGCAAGAATTGTTCGTTATCAATGGCACTTCTAAGGTCAGAAATCACCTAGAACAAAAGCACCAGATTGATCCCCAGAGTGGTATCAAGAAACATAGTTCGACACGGAAGTCTGTACTAGATCAGCAGAAGAGCGCGGCTGCTACTAATACCTTCTTCTGGAAAGACTCAATGGAGAAGTTCAAAGAGCTTCTAATTCGTTGGATTGTGTACTGTCATATTGCTTTCTTTCAACTAGAAAATCGGTATTTCCGAGAACTACTCTTCTTTTGAATCCGGCACTTCTCAACCACCTTCCAAAGGCAGCGAAAACTATTCGAAGTTGGGTTATTGACGCCTTTCTGTCGAAGAAGCAACGGCTCAGAGAGGACCCCCAGCGCTCGCGGAGTAGAATCTCCATCTCCTTTGATCTCTGGACCTCGCCAAACCCTTACGCTATTCTAGGTGTCATCGCCATGTGGATTGACACTACTGGCAAGCGACGAACTACCGTTTTGGGTATACGACGTGTGTACGGCGAACACACTGGCGAGAATCTTGGATCAGTTGTTCTTGAATTGCTAAAAGAATATGATATTGGCGGAGATGAGATTGGATATTTCATGCTGGATAATGCCTCGTCAAATGATACCGCTGTTGGATTCATACTCAAGGAGCTCTGCCCATGGATGGACTCGAAACAACGTCGCCATCGCCGACTTCGCTGCTTGGGCCACATTGTCAACCTCTGCTGCCAGGCGTTTCTCATGGGTCGGAACTGTGAGAAGTATCTAGCAAAGCTTGAAAAGCACTATCAACGCGGAGACTATGTGAAGGTGGAAGAGCTCTGGAAAAAATTTGGATGTTTAGGTCGGCTTCACAACCTCGTACGATACATTAGGCTTACTCCACAACGCCGTGAGGAGTTTGCTGCAATCATTATCGGCGGAGATCTCTCTGAATTCGACGGGCTCGAGCTTATCCAGAACAACTCGACACGCTGGAATTCATGGTTTCATTCAATTACACGGGCATTGAATGTTCGGGAACGCTTAGAGATCTTCTCAGCTCGCCATGTACCTGGGAAAGGCTCTCAAGGGATTGCGAACTTTAAACTTGATGGACAGCACTGGTTCGAGCTTGAAAAGATTGAACTCGCTCTAAAAGACTTCTACGCTGCAACTTTGCTTTCTGAAGGTAAGAAGACGTCACTTGCTGACTGGTTTTCAACTTTGGACTGCCTTCTTCGAGAGGTAAGCGAGACGAAGGATCACTACCACGACATCCACACTGAGGACGATAATAACTTTACATGGAAGTACCTTCAAAGCTGCGCAGATGCCGCGTGGTCAAAATGCGCCGAGTACTACAACAACCAGCAGCTAAATTGGCAGAATCGATTCCCTGAAGATACTGACCTTCCACCGGCATACTATGCGGCTCAAATCCTCGATCCATATCGCAAGTGGGCGTGGTTCAGGCAAGAGTGGGTTCTTCACGGCGACGAAGAGAAGAAGAGGTGGTTTGATAACGCACAATCAGCGGTGAAGCATCTCTGGGAGACAGAGTATAAGGGAAGACACCCTGTTGAGATGCTGCCACCACCGGCCAGGAAGGAGAGAGCTCCTGGCCCAGCATTTGATCGCCAGCGGGAACATAAGCGTATTCGAACAGACGCTCCGGTCTCCACAACAGATTTGTATGAACAATATATTTCTACCGACAGGCTCCATGACGACGAGGCAGGTTACGATGACGCCATTGCGTACTGGCTATCTCGTTATGACTCCCAGAGAGATCTCGCTCGCTTCGCTCTGGATCTGTTTGCGATCTCACCCATGTCAGATGAGTGCGAACGCCTTTTTAGTAGCGCAAAGCTTACTATAGTTGATCGCCGTGGTAGGCTGAAAGCAGATATCATAGAAGCTTGTGAGTGTCTCCGGGCTTGGTATGGAAAGCCCCAGGTTGAGGATGACAGTGATAGCGAGGATAGTGAGAATGATAATGAATGGGTTGATAGCTATTCGTAAAACACATTTCCTTTCTTCCTTCCACTACTTCAACTGTCACGGGGCCAGAGGCTTTGCAGCAAGCATAGCGTGTATTGACGAAGAGGTCGGCTCAGGGAGCAGAAAACGTTCTGCCCTTGAGCGACAATACCGTATTTATCCGAGCGTCCACGTGACCTGTCAGGTGGAACCCTGACAGCCTCATTCTTGGCGGTCTTGTTGGTCTAACCGGTCTACCAGACCGGTTATTATGTAAGCAGCTGGTCTGGTCTGGTCTGGGGGTCCAGACCAGACCAGACCAGACCATTCCGATCACTGGCTATACCCCATTCGGAGAAATCATTGAGCTTAAAGCCTTTGCCAAGTCAATTGTTAAGAGAGAAGGCATCCCCGGAAACCTCTCCTGGGATCCAGACGGGAAGTCATTTATAATCGGACATGACATCAAGTTCAAGCTTTCTGAATTTTGCGCAACCCATTGCAAAGCCATTAAACTCGTGGGAGAGCGGATAGACGAGATGATGTTAGGGCTTGAAGTGGATATCAAGACGGACAAGATCCAAGATGACCTCACTTGCCGAAAAGCCGGATGGTCTTTCATACAAGACCCAAAGAACAAGCTAGCGGACACCTGGGAGCAATTAGCAGATACCCTGAGATCGTCAAGTTTTCGCGGCAAACCTTTTATCAAAGGCACGGACTGGCAGGTCGACACCTGTATAGCATATCTTAATGCTGGTATAGACCTCAGTAAGCTGACATTCGCTGCATCGCATCTTTCGGGAGGGTTACCCGGAAGGGGTACCGAGATACCATACGCCACCACTCTTCACCTTCCTTTGTCATCACACTTTCTTGGCATACAAGTGTTAAGAAAGTGGCCCTGTCTACACCTAAATCCTTAACAAGTGCACAACAAACATTCCAATCTGCGCTTTGCGCAGTCGCAAACCGCGGCGATGGCCTCGTCTACGACGATCCCGCCCGCTGCCTTGGATCCCTTCGATCTGGGGATCCACACTCCCGTCAACCTGAACCGGGGAGCCCGTGCAGCCCTCTTGCAGAACAGTCCGGCAGCCGTCAACGGCACCATTGGTGTTTCACCCGGTCCCAGGCGGATGGCTCAGACACCATCCTCACCACTCAACCCCGCCACCATCGCCGCAGTTACGGAAGGAGCTGAGCGTGCCAGTCCCGCATCCATTTTTGAACAACGACCGATCTCTATCGTTGAATCAGCCAACGATCTCGCGCGAGAATACGTGGAAGAGTACAACATCAAGCTGGGGGTTTTCCAGGCCTTTTGTGCCAAATTTGAAGAAGCGGCCCAGCAATTCGTCACCGGACCGCAACGACGTTTCGCTCAGCAATTTGCCGATGATTTCCTCGGCTTTTGGAAACGAGAGCTCTCCTGCTCCGGACCTGCGACCCCAAAGCCTACATACAGCAGCGTCGCTGCTGCCGCGCCTCCCACTGACCATGACCGTCTGACCCACAGACAACAACAACAACATGGACGCCGACAAACAGATCCACCTCATCGCCAAGGGCAACAGACGACTATCGCCCCACCCCGACAAGACCTCCGTGTCTTCATCCGTCTAGAAGCCGGAGCTCCGGCCAGGGCCCACAGTAGCTATGCCATCCGGACTCTGATCCGGGAAAAACTCGGCGCCGTCTCGGACAAAATTCGACAGGTGTTCCCGGTCAGATCGGGATGGGCCGTCCTGGCCGCCGACTCTGTCACACGCGACTTTCTGGTAGATAAACAAGCTGAGTGGGCCGCTGAACTGGGAGCTACAGCAGTAGAAACGAACAAGGAATGGTTCACCTATGTGGTCTCAGACGTTCCCGCAAGGCTGACTGACTTTTACGGTAATGAGGTGGATAGTGACAGCGTCGTTAGCGACGAGATAGAAGTCCAGACTGGGATCAAGCCCATTGATGTACGTACCGGAAGACAATTCTCGGATAACCCCTTGACCAAGGCCCTGCTCGTGTCCTTTCTGAAGCCCACAAAGAGATTCTGGTCTCTTTTCGGCAGCAGCGCAGCCAGGCTTGTTGACAAAACCGACCGACCCAGACAGTGTGAGACGTGCTGGGGCTACCACTTTGCCCGCAACTGTCACAGACAGCCAGTTTGCCGACGCTGTGGTGAGACTGGCCATCTTGTAGACGATTGCATCGCACGAGAACAGTGCATCAACTGCTTAGGCCCCCACCAGGCCAACTTCCGTAGGTGCCCAGCTCGGCCAAAGACAGTGCACGGCGTGCTCCGCCGACTCACTAAAGAGCAACGAAAGCATGTCCGGACCGTAGGTGCGGAGACATACCGACAACGACATCGAGAACGGCATCTGGAATCGCATCAGGAAACGCAGCAGGGCATGGCTGAGCGACGAAGCGTGGATGTCACATCACAAGAACAGCCTAACCATCGTGCTCCCAGCCCAGCTGTATCAGGAGCACCCTCGTGCATCATGGTGGCCACGACCCCTCATGCTGGCTATGAAGCAGAGGAAGAACCCGAACAGCCCAGACCAGGCTCACCGCGAAAGCGCCGAATCGTACTCATCACTCGTCCTCATGACCGGGAATAGATATTCTCAAACACGAAAGAACGACAGGAAGCCGCTCAAGATCTTCCAGGCCAACGTCGGCAAGATCCCTCCGGCCCACGACTGCGCCCTGGCGCTGGCCGACTCGGAACGATATGACATTGTGCTCTTGCAAGAGCCGTGGACGGCTCACACAGAGACCCGCTGTCTAACCAAGACTCACCCTGCATACGACACATTCACGCCGGTCGACATGTGGAATAGCAACGATACTCGGCCTAGAGTGATGACATATGTCCGGCGAGACCCCAGACTCCTTGCCGACCAAATTCGGCCCTTCCAGACCCGAGACATTCTCTGGCTCGCGATCAACGGCATGACCATAGTCAACTTCTATCGTCAGAACGACGAGAGGGACGCCCTAGACACGCTATTTCAATGGTCTGTCCCGGAACGTTGCCTCGTAGCTGGCGATTTCAATGCCAGACATCGTAGCTGGCAAACAGGCCAAACTACGAACCGGGGGCAAGAGATAGCAGGATGGGTGTCTGAGAATGACCTCAGCCTTCTCAACACTTTAGATATCCCAACAAACCCGTACGGCAACACAATCGATCTTGCCTTTACTAACCTACCACTTGCTGAAGCTATCGTCGAGGACCATCTCGCCACCAGCTCTGACCACTTCACGCTCAGCCTGACCTTCCCAGACGTCAGATCGACTCCGGTGCAGCCAGGCAAGATTCGAGTGACGACGGAAGACGAGCTTAAACGATTCGTCGAGATCGTAGAGCTTGGCGCTACAGGAATCCCCCTCACAGATTCGACCCCCGAGGAGCTGGACGAGCTTGCGTCTTCACTCGTGAGTCTACTAACATCAGCAGCAAAAGCGTCTGGGAGGCCCGCGCGGAAAGGCGGACGCCCGGCTCCCTGGTGGACGGAGGAGTGCGCCGACGCCGCGGCTGCTTTTCGAGCCATCAGAAGAAGCTACCCACTCGGCTTCAACCAGGACGTTCAGATCGCCAAAAGAGGCTTTCATCGTGTGGTCCGTCGGGCCAAGAGGCGCTATTGGCGTAACCTCATCGATGGCTTCTCCAGCAGTAGCGACGTTTTCAAAGCTGTCCGGTGGCTAAAGTCCCCAGGAGCCTTCCAGCCGCCACCTCTACAGGTCGATAACGTCGTGTACGAAAGCCAGATGGATAAAGCCAACGCACTCCGACAGGCCACGCTTGAACGAAGAACTGCGGAGGACGACATCGCAAACGCATGGACGCCAGTATTCCCACCTAGATCGATCCCATTCTCTCCCGAAATCTCTCTGGAGGAGGCGCAATATGCGACTTGTCACACAGGCAATACATCCCCAGGGTCAGACAACATCACAGTCAAACTTCTTGAAGCAGTATGGCATACCATCGGTACACACGTCCGGCGTCTCTTCGAAAGATGCCTTACCATAGGCCATCATCCAAAACCATTCAAGGAGGCGGAGGTGGTCATGATCGCGAAACCGGGACGGAGAGACCTTACCGAACCACGAGCATGGCGACCCATCTCACTGCTCTCCTGTCTTGGTAAGGGACTAGAACGACTGATCGCGCGCCGCCTAGCCTGGGCAGCCGTTCACTACAGCGTCCTTCATCCGCAGCAAGCTGGGGCGCTCCCCAAGAGGTCGGCAACAGACTTGGTAACTGCTCTGGTCCATGATATTGAAGAAGCGTTTGCACGCAAGAAGGTGGCGACTCTAGTCACAATGGACGTCCAAGGTGCTTTCGACACCGTCATGCGCAACAGGCTCGTCCTGCGTCTTCGTGAGCAAGGCTGGCCTAATCATCTGGCTCGCTGGGCCGGCTCCTTCATGGGCGGCCGGTCGGCGCGTGTCAGGTACCAAGACACAGTCACGCCCTCTTCTCCCCTTCAGTGCGGCCTCCCTCAGGGGTCGCCGGTATCGCCAATCCTCTTTCTGCTCTACACTGAGCCAATCTATCGATTAGGGAACCCTCAGGGTCGCTTCGGCTATGCAGACGACACGGCCATCCTGTCCATAGGCGACACAGTAGACGAGACTTCTGCCATGGCATCTAGTTCCATCGCCGAGATGGTGCGATGGGGCGCGGAGAATGGCGTGTCCTTCGACACGAAGAAGACCGAAGTCATGCATTTCTCCCGCAGCAAACTCAGGACTGCGCCGGCAGTGCGCCACGGCGATGTCGAGAAATACCCTGAACCAGCTCTACGCTGGCTTGGTATCTGGTTGGATAGCAGACTATCTTTTCGACTTCATGTCGAAAAGTGGGCGGCCAAAGCAAAGGCAGTGGCTTATCATTTGCGGGGGCTCACCAACACGGTACACGGCCCTCTACCGAGCGCCGTGCGAGGCGCCGTCAGAGCATGTGTCGAGCCAGTGCTGCTCCACGGCTCAGAGGCGTGGTACCCGGGCAAGACCAGGCCGCGGTGGACCCATCCTACGAAAGATCTACCATCGAGTAACCAGCATCTCGTGCAAATAATGACAAAAGCCATGAAACAGGCTATGAAGGCCATTCTTCCCGTCTGGAAGACGACACCCATCACCGTCCTCCACAGAGAAAGCGGGATACCACCAGTCGATCAATTGCTTGACGCGAGGCGACTTAGGTTCTCCGCACGACTCAAATCGCTGGATGAGGCTCATCCTCTGGCGATCCGAACGCGCCCGCCCCGACAGCCTACTTACCACGACCTCATCAAACGAAGATATCAAATACAGGCAGAGAGCAGCTTCAGGACGCGCCTTCGACGTGCAAACGAACTCTTTGCACCCTGCACGCGGCCGAAACTCGTCTATCGATGCTTCCATCAAGAACAGTTGCCCCCACTGCAGACAGCGTCTAAAGAGAAATCGGCTGACGCCTTTTCCCGCTGGGTCGAGTCTCTCGACCCGCTCACCTTGGTCGTATACTCGGATGGCTCTCTTTCCTCAGAAGGGGCTGCCAGCTATGGCTTCACCATCCATCAGAACAATATCCCCATCTTTGACGGATCAGGTCGCCTCGGACCTGCTGAGGTTTTCGATGCTGAAGCTACCGGGGCTTTAGAGGGCCTGAAGGCTGCTCTAAACCTGCGAGAATTAGCAACACAGAATATATTCATCTGCCTAGATAACCTGGCAGCCGCCACGTGTCTACGAGGCACTCCTTCTGAATCCTCTCAAAACGTCTTTCTCGAGTTCCAAGCTCTGACGACATCGCATGGAGCCATCCAAGTTCGCTGGGTGCCAGGGCACTCCAACATCCCTGGCAACGAACAGGCCGACAAGCTGGCAAAGGCAGCGTCATCGCTCCCCGAGCCCGAAGGCGCTCAACCGACGCTGGCTTACCTACGAAGAATCGCAAGACAGAAGCCGAAAGAAGCGTTCCAGGCGTGGTGGTCCACCTCCGCTCCTGAGCAGTACAAAAGACTCAATCTCAAGGCGACTACAGGCTGTCCGCCGGAGCTGTCGCTCCCGCGTGCAGCCTTGCACCATCTGCTGGCAGCAAGGTCGCTTCATGGGGACTTCGCCGCATATCACGAGAGATTCGACCATAGTGATGCACGCCTGGTCTGCTCATGCAACCGACGCAAAGCACCGGACCACATCTTCTACTGCAGAAAGGTACCGCCGCGTCATCGGATGAGGTTGGCACCCTCACCGAATGCAGCAGTCAACCTGGCAACAGGAAGAGACTTCACCAAGTTCACCGAACTGTCTAAAGCCAGCGTTTTCTTTGGAAAGATCTGTCCTCGTTATTAGACGAGCACGACCCGGGACGCACTCGCATCCTTCCTCCCCTCTTTTACCCTTATACATTTCCTTTTTCTTACCTTTCTCTCTTACCTGTTCTCGGCCAGATGAAGGGCGCTAGCACGCCCTCTATCTGATCGTGACCACTTGAAGGCAGCCCTGAGGCTACCGCGCCCAGAGGCTCACGATCGCCTAACAACGGGCTTACCTTGCGGCTGTCGTTCATCAGCCGCGCCTGATCATCCCGCTGACGGGTAACAGGCTAGATAAGATGCGCCATTTGTGCCGTTGATATGCTGGATAGTGTGAGGTCTATCGACGCGTCTGCAGAATTGGAATTCGAGAGGAAGTCATAGTATTCTGTAATTAGTGTGTAGATAGGTCCCAATTTCTCTAGCTCAGCACGTCCTGTGCTCCATTAGGAGACTTTCGGGGCCTACGGCCCCCCGGACGAAAAATATACATAACATAACATAACATAACATAATAACATAACGCCACCACTCTTTCGGCATACCCACTCTTTCGGCAAGCAAAATAAAAAAAGCTCCACCAAAACTCCCCAACTTCACTTACGCCAGAATTGACTAAAGTAAATGGCTAGATAATATCTCTACTGATTATAGAAATGACTGGAGTTGACGATTGGGGTACTTTAAGGTTGTGCGGGGTACGCGATCTATGCATGCGTTGCTTTGGAAATGTTGTCAGCTTAATCTCCAAGTTCCTCACCGCTTCTTTCCGTGTTTTCTGGCCTTTATCTTTGACAACGACAAGAAAATGCCTAGGCCAAGATTTCGATGGAAATATACAGAGGAAAACATGGCAGAGGCTATATTGGATGTTACTGATAATGGCTTTTCGCCCCCTCAAGCCGCTCAGAGACATGGTGTGCCCCGAAGCACTCTAGTCGACAGACTTAATGGCCGTCGGGCCGTGAATGAGCAGATCCACCCTCGTCGACGCTTGTCCAAGAGCCAAGAGGATCGATTGGCTTTCTGGGTACTCCGCCAGGAGTCCTTGGGCTACGCTCCGTCCCACAGTCAGATCCGCGCTTGGTCATGGGCTTGTTGAGACGGCAGGGCGAACAGCCCGACTTGGGACACAACTCGGTGGCCAGGTTTATCAATCGTCGCGCAGACCTAAAGACCAAGATGGGCAGACGCCAAGAAGCCAAAAGATTCAACTCTTTCACACCTAAAGCGATTCATTGATACTTTGATATTCGGGAGGGCCATTATGGCTGGATCGAGCCTGAAAACACCGTCAATGTTGACGAGGGAGGTATCATGATTGGTTTCGGTAAGTATCTATCTGTATACCGTTCAAGTGCTTGAAATTTGCCCAACTGAACCTTTTTGTTTAGGCTTAGATAGCCTGGTTGTTGGAAGCGCAGACCCGAAGCGGAAGGCATTTCTCAAGGGACCACAGACTCGAAACTGGACTTCATTTATCGAAACCGTAACTGCTGATGGCCGCGTTTTAGTTCCCGGCATAATCTTCAAGGGGAAAGAGCTCCAGAAACAATGGTTTCTTGACGAGTTCAAGCAGATAGCAGACTGGTATTATATAACATCGCCTAACGGGTGGACTGACGACCACATTGGCATTGAATGGCTCGAGAGAGTTTATCTGCCACAGACTACGCCCGCCGACGAGTCAGACGCGAGACTGATCATTTTAGATGGCCATGGAAGCCATGCGACGGTATGTCCTTCATTTCTCCAACCTCAAGATCGGCGCTGAGTGGTGGAAGGATGAATGGATGGCCACGTGCTTCTTGAACAATGTTTACTGCTGCTACCTGCCAGCACACTGCTCTCATGGACTTCAACCACTGGACAATGGAGTATTCAATGTATCCAAGGCTGCATATCGACGAGAGTTGGAGAAGTTCGCCTTGTTGACTGATTCCACCCCGATGGACAAGGCCAATTTCATCAGGGCCTACGCCAAGGCTCGCCGAGTTGGCATGACGCGAAAGAACATACTGTCTGCTTGGAGGGTTACTGGAAACTGGCCGATCTCCCGTGAAAAAGCGCTCCGGCACCCTGAAATCCAACAAGATAGGCCAAACGGCAGCCCGAGAGCGACTCCCGAACCAAGGCCATATTTCGACTCGGACGATACACCACAGACGAGCCGCCAAATTCGTGATCTTGGGCTGAACAAAACACCAAAGACACGGAGACGGTACAGCGTGATAGCCAAGGGCTTTGAGGCTCAACAGCAGACGGTAGCGGCGCATACGCTGAGGATTGCTAGCCTAGAGGAAGAATTGGCTCGGCTGAAGAGAGGGAAGAAGAGGAAGGCGGTGCCGAATCCTAACAAACGTTTCATGACCCTTGGAGAGACTTTAGCTGGTGGAGAAGTCATGCCAGAAGAGGAGGCTCAAAATACGCCTGGTGGGGTGGAATCTGTGTGTTCAAGCGAACAGGAGGCAGAATCGGAGGCTGGCTCGGTCATAGAAGTCAGAGAGGAAACCACACCCCACCAACCGACCAGGCGGTCGGGGCGGCTGGTGAAAAGACCCAGGGTACAATAGGTAAACCCTATTTATGATTTATGAAGCGAAAAGTTTCACGGATTTCTAACAATTTGGTCAAGTTCTGTGTAAGTGAAGTTGTTGATTTTTGGTGGTGGCTTTTTTTATTTTGCTTGCCGAAAGAGGGGTTATGCCGAAAGAGGGGTTGTGGATGGTAGCTAGTGGCGCGCCAATTCCGACATGGACATGATCTCCTTTATGCACCTGAGTAGTTCCGGCCTCGCCGTGGACTCACAGTACATCGTATGCCGACATCCCGAAGGACTTACGATAATGGTTATCTCAGACTTACTTGTGCTTCCGAGCTGGAGTGAGGTCCAGGAAGTGCTGTGTGTAACCCCTCCGTACCATAACTACGGCGCAGGCTTTCTATCCATACGCGTATGGATTAATTAATCCATATTCCATACGGGGATGTCGTATTCCATAAGTATGGCAATACCGCGGAAAAAATTTGATCCCTGTAGTAATCTCGTTCAGGGGCGATTTTCCAACTCTCCACTCTTTCTTTCATTCTAACATCATTGTATAGGGACGCTGTGTATGTCCTCGCTAATGACGTCCACTTCTACTGACCCTGCGGGGTTTCCAGTGTCCACAAGCGAATTGTGCTCTTCCTCAATCTTTAGCACGAACCATCAATTCTCAAGTGGCGATGTCCAAGAGCGCATGGCTCGAAAGCGCAAAACGACTGCAAATACTTGGGCACACGCCCGTGAGCCCCTCAATTCGGAGCCATCTCGTTGCGGTCGCAAAAATGAGAAGATTTACTACTGCATGCATTGTGTAAGTCCGACTTACTCTACGGCCGTTTCAACGACCTTTCGGAATCATCTGCTCAAGATACACGGCATTGAGCTGGAAGCCCATGAACATCCGATTAAAAAACGGCGTGACCGTCTTATTCAGGATGCTTTCGCCAAAGCCGGCGAGGTGCATGCTGCAAAGCAACTGGCAAAACGAGAAGAAACTCTGAGACATGCCATCAATCACAAAGCAGCGTTGGAGGCACTTACTCAGCTCGTGACTGTCCGTAATCTCCCTTACAACTGCAGTTCTTGGCCAGAGCTCCATGCGCTCATTTCTGCAGTCAATCCTGCGGCAGATGACCTCATCAGCCTTTCTCACGGCTCCATACAGAAGCTTGTCTCCAATTCCTTTTGTGTACACAAAGATATGTTGAGAAGAAAATTGCAGTCTACACCATAGAAACTTCATCTCTCTACTAACGTGTGGTCTGCTCCAAATCACAAAGCTTTCCTTGGGATATGCGTCAAATTTGTAGATCCGGATACAAAGGAAGCGCTGCAGGCACTATTAGCTTTGTCGGAGTTGCCAGGTCTTGACGGGCCGGGTAGTCACGGTGGTGCCGAACAATGGAAGCTTCTTCAGCACGTGCTCGAGGATTATAATATCTGGAATAAGGTGGGATTCTACACTGGTGATAACCATGGATCAAACGACAAATTATGCCGCTTACTCGCCAATTATCTCCAGGAGAAGGGCGTCGACTGGGAAGCCAAGACCCGTAGAATCCGGTGCCACGGCCATATAGTGAACCTGGCAGTTCAGGCTTTCCTTTTCATAGACTCAAAAGAGGCTGCTCGAGCGGCTTTGGAGCATATCGAAGACACCGATGAATCGGCTTTTGGCACTGATTTTTCTGAAAGGATCAAACCACAAAGGGCGCAAGGATGGCGTCGGCTTGGGCCTCTTGGAAAGGTGCACAACATATCGATTCACATGCGCGAAAACGACTATCGATGGAATGAATTCAAGAAGCGCGCTGGAAGATCGCTGGAGCTCGACAACGATACACGGTGGAACTCATGGTTTCTCCTGCTAGACACCACTCTCAATCTTCAGAGCTATGTTGAGTGGTACCAGAAGAAGTATTACCAGGATTTGCGAGATGACTACCTCACGCCTGATGAGTGGAGTGCTCTAGGGGAGACGCGCGCATTCCTTCAACCGTTCTGGAAGATCACTCAGCTTACAGAGGGTCGTTACGCCACTCTAGACCGTTCACTTTTTACAATGGATGTTCTTCACAAACATTATACACAAGCATTCCAGAAACACTCTGGCAACGTCACACTACGGAGCTGCGTTGCAGCTTCTTGGGCTGTATTCGATAAGTATTATCAGCTTACAGATGAGAGCCCTGCGTATGGTGCGGCAATAATACTTCATCCGTCACGACGTGTAGCCCATATAAAGAAGAACCGGCCAAAGTCCCGGCATAAACCAGTTCTTGACGGCGTGCGAAAGCATTGGAAAGACTACTACCACGAGCTCCTGCTCCCCACTACGACACCACAGCTGAGAGACGAAATACGGCGCCTTGATGAGTATGACCTACTCGCTCGGGAACTTGACGTTGTCAGCCCATCTATGTGTGAGCTGGACGAGTACGATGCTTTCACGACGCAACAGCCCATTATCATTGACTGCTCTCCACTATCTTGGTGGCTCAGAGAAGAACAACAACAGACATACCCTCGTCTCTCTCGAATGGCTGTTGATATCCTCTCGATACCAGCCATGTCTGCCGAGCCGGAGCGCGTCTTCTCCGGGGCACGACGCACAATTTCGTGGGACCGGTGCCAATTGGGTAGTCGTACAATTGAAAGAGGCGAATGCATGAAGAGTTGGATCAAAAGCGGGATAACACAAGGTTATCCGGTAGATTTACTTGAGGCGGAAGGTATTGAGGACAACAACGTAGAGGGGTTAGATGATTCGGCTGGCTGGCAGAGCTCCAACCCAGATTCGGTTTAGTTGATAATGTAAATGACGTCATTTCTTAGTTTCCATATGTATGGATTAAGTTCCACATGGGTTGCATTCCATATTCCATATTCCATAAGGCGCCGTATGGAGTATGGAGTATGGATAGAAAGCCTGCTACGGCGGGCTGCACTGTTCTTTAGCGAGCGTAGACCAGAGACTCGCAAGGCATTTCATGACCCATACAGAAATATACTACTTAGATTACAAGAAGAAACGATTTAACGACCTAACTATTACCTAAATCTTCTACCCATAATTTGTGTGAATGACCTCTTTGCATCGGTAGGCAAGCAGATTATCTTACTCCCTTATTTCATTTCATTTCATATTTCATCTCTTTTTACGTCGTTAATTCGCAATTAAAGCCTTATTCCCTTGTTTATTAATAGCCTTACCTAAACTGAGAAAAGGCTTGTTAGGTATTGAGGTAATATCATCAATCCGTGACCGATGTAGAGCCCCAGGAACCAGACCTCCGGTCACGGGTCCGTGCCTTAACTAACCCCGCATAGCGAAGGACTCTCGTCGATCTGATGTCGCTAGCCGTCATGCTATAGAAGTCTTTCAGATAATTTCCCAATCCTGTCGCATATCACGTGTCGTTAGTCGTGGCTGTTCTTTGCACAGGCTTTCTACAGCACCCGAAGTTGATAAAAGCTGCATTCTACTTGACCCCTTAATCTAACATTCTTTGCCTCTTGTATGACGTTCAGCAGGAGGGGGTTAGAAGAGTTCCAGCCTGAAGAAAAGGAGTCTTCCAGCTTGGGCCTCTCTGCGGTCTTCACGATGACCATGATAGTTGGCCGAGTACCTTGACTCTGGCTGAGCGTCTAGGTTAGTCTCGCGAGTGTTTCGCCGCTCGTTTTCTACGTGATTATACGCAACAGCGGACGACGCCAAGATAGTTCCGTCAGCATCGTCTATCCGTTATTAGTGAAGCAGCCGTGGCTCTGGAACTGGGATGTCAGGTCAAGTTGGTAAAAGCAGTCTGATTAACCAGCATGCTATTTACATAGAGACTCCGCAAAGAAGCTAACCAACTTAGGGCCGGTCTCGCTAATATCTTGGTAAAGGTCGACATGGTATTTACCTGGCACGATTACAAGCTCTTTTGGCTCGAGAGCACGCTCGTAGGCTTCTTTGACAAAGGGCAGCGTTACGGCCTCGCTTCCGGCGACGAACAGGACTGGCCTCGGCGAGATCCATTCGATATGTTGGAATGCATCAAAAGGTACAAGAAGCTCCACACTCCTTATCACCATCTCGTTGGTACACCTGGGATGCCTCCAGAGAGGAGAGCTGTAGTAACCTTTGATATCCTCTTTAGGGTTCGAAAAGACACTCGCAAGGCCGTCCAGAGCATTGTGAACAGGCGCGGGATGGCCTTTCGCTTCTTCCAGCCGACAATTTGCGGCGTAAGCAAGTTGCTGATTTAGTGTCTCCCGATTGATAAGCCCGGTGGCGGGGTCCTTCAGTCCTGCACGCGCAAACGTGCCGTTACACATTGGCGAAATACCAGCGATGGCCTTGATGCGGACGTCTGTCGCGGCAGCGAAAAAGCTATAGCCACCAGACGCGCATATCCCAACCACACCAATTCGGGATGGATCGACGACAGTGTTTCCGAACTGGCTAAGGAAGGTAACCGCACATTTGAAGTCTTCCACACGTTGAGAAGGATCTTCCAAACCTCGCGGAATGCCCTCGCTTTCGCCCCAATGTGCTGCATCGAACGCGAGGGCGACATATCCCGCGGTGGCCAGGGTCTCTGCGTAGAGACCAGAAGCTTGCTCTTTGATGCCAGTTCCTTGGTGTCCCACAATGACGGCAGCGTGTTTTCGATCAGGGAGCTGTGCCTCCGGGGGAGGAAGAAAGAGGTTGGCCGCTATTTGAAGTCCCCGGCTGGGGAAGGTAACTCTCTGAGTGGTTGTCATAGTAGAGTCTGACTAGGTCTGTCAGAAGCGTCAATAGTTGTGCCTGAAATGCAAGCGTCGAACTCCCTGGAGGATCTTTATTTATACCCTGACGTCGGGATTGAAGGCATCCGGAGATAGCGGACTTAGGACTTGAAGAATAGCCCGAGCCGGCACCGAACGGAACGGCCCCACGGTATTAAGTCGCAACAAACACCTGGGACGGGGCCACCAACGGTCCGCACCGATATTCCCAAGAGCACGGAACCAGATCGAGATGGAGGGATGTGGGTCTTTATCCAGGTATACTGCGGGTTATCCTTCGTCATACCACTGTAGAAGCACTAGATACCCTGTACACAGAGGTCACTAGAGTATGATTCAACAATTAGAATAAATAAGACATGGTAGGCTGACAGTATTGTTGAGGCGGTAATGAAGGCATCAGAGCTGAAGTTACTGATGGCCATTTAGCTCTCAGCTAGGTGAGACGTGATTGGGAGGTAGGGCGAGTGCTCATGTTAAAGTTTGCATCTCTGCTTTTGGTTACCGGTAGATCGCACAATGGGTGAGCAGCATGTTGGAAGCTAGGCAAAGGACGATGAGAAACTCCCCGACCCCCGAGGACGGGTCTGCGGACGCGAAGTCGCCTGCCTCATTTGTCCCGGATGGCGACTGAAGTAGGGTAAAAGCTACTTGGCTTCACCAGGAGGAGCAGCAAAAGTTTAGGATGGACAATGGATTATATTGTGACAGTCACTTAACTCGTAGTTATCAAGAAAGGCCAATACCGATACCAGGCATATAGGTTCTGTTGAGTGGCCTCTTTTGTTCTGTAAAGCCACATTCGTTGCAATTGGATGCTCGTCATCGAAGTGGTCTTACTGGGTATTTACCTACAAGGCGATTGACTCGCCCTTTGAACACAACCGATAGTGAATGCAGTTGCTGTTCGCTGGGAGAGATCGCCAACGTCTCTTGTTGCGACCTAAGGCGGCTACTGCGTCGCCAATAAGTACCCGATTTACAAGTAGGGTCTATTACTGGATGACCATTAATTCCTGACTTCTTCGTTTCTTGCCCAAAGCTGCCTTCTTATGACTTCGTCTCTTCGGATCCTCCGGAGCGGGGTAGCAACGAGCTACTGAACCTCAAGTGCGCCTCATAGAACCAATCGGCAGTTTCCACTCAATAGACACCACCCAGCGCAAGTTTGCACGAATCTTTTGCAAGCAGGGAAAGAGCTGGGTCTTTGTTGAGAAGCACACTTTTTCTCAGCAGGAATTGCAGGCTGCACTTGAGCTTTCGAGACACTAGACGCTCAAAGGCCTGGGATGGGCGAGTCACGGTTCAGTTTGGTGTCCGCGATGGAAATGCCAAGCCTTCTGATGAGGTCATACTGCGCGTCGCACCGGCCGCGGTGCGGGAGCCAATAGTAGTAGTAGTAGTATTTATTACGCCCGGGAGAACGGACCTCATAGGGCCTGTGGCTACGCTAAGCTATTCACGTATTCCCCGCTTTTCGTCCATTCTACACAAAAGAAAGCCCTACTGCTCTTCCTGTTCTTACTTTTCTAGCCCCGTTTGCTTGACACTGCTTGACAGACCTGCTTGAAGGCCAACCAATACCATCTCCAAGTGTTCAGCATCCTATCTTCAGCAGCTGAAGCATGGTCTGTCAACTTGAGGCTGTTTGTTGTTAGTAATCAGCTGTGATGTTAATATTAGTAGTCATTTGTTTTCTCCTTCTCAAACTCCTTCCTGGCTCAATCTTCCTGTCGCCATCACAAATTTGACTGTCGCTCGCACCGCCTCCAGGTTAGGTCTCCACTTAGCTCCGTCTGACGCCGACTTTCCACCTAGAAAGAAGGAAAGGTTGCCCATCATGTTTTGTCCTACTCGACGCATGGCATCACGCTCTGCTTCCCATCTTGTGCATCGGAACAGAAAATGCTCCATTGTCTCTGGTCCACATCCACATTCACACATGTCCGACTCTGCGGCCCCGATCTTGTTGAGGTAGCTGTTGATCTTCGCCATTCCCGTGCGGAGCTGCGAGAGCACTCCGGCTTCTCGTCTCTTGCAAATGTCGTATAGTGCTTGCGTATGTTTGCCTGGTAGGGCCCGATCTATCCGTTTGGAGTAGTTGCCTACATTGTTGGGTAGTTTCCGTTGCTGATGCAGCTGCGACACTGCCAGCCTGAGCCGCGTGGAGCGGGCCTGGTACGGTAGCGATTGCGGCGTGCATCCCGCTCTGGTAGCCTTCTTGGCTTGTCTCTTTGCTTCACGACTCATGCTGAGGTCATCGTCTCTGGATGGTACCCAGATCATCTTGACTCTATTGTTTCCCTTTCTCAGTCGCTCGATGTGCTCGTAGATCTGACGGATGGAGGTCTGGCCTGATTGCTGTTGCGGTCGGGCAATCGCCTTGAGTGACGACTGGCTACTTGACAGCACCGTAAGCTCTCGACATTGTAGACCATCCGGCATGCATCGCAATGCCATCGCTATCGCCTCCAGCTCGGCGGTGTACGGGTTCTGATCGTCTCGTGACCCGAGCGTGGCCGAGTACCTGGCCACTATCCTGTCTGTTTGACCAGGCGATCTTTGGGCCACGATGCCGCCCATACCCACTAGACCTCCCCTGTCGGAAGCACTGGTCGCGATGACAATGTCGTTGACGTTCTTTGCAGCTATTTTCGCCGCTTCACGATCGGCCTCGCGTACAAGCGGCACCCGGTTGTACCACGGTGGTACCGCATAGGCCTCAATCGTTTCCATCCGCTCCGTTCCGCTGCCTTCATACGCAAGCGCCAGCTTCTTCAACGGTGACATGTATCTTCGACTCGCCGACACCTTGAGGGCTGCTAGCGGGTGCGTCTTTGGCACCGTCTTGATGTTGATGTACATCCGCATGCCTGCTTGAGCATGTCGCTCGCATACCGTCTGTATGTTGGCTTCTGCCTCCATCACTGCTGTCGCGACTGTCCGGAAAGCACCCGTGATGGCTCGTGCTCCTATCTTCTGAGCCCTGTTGAACCAGCTCAGTGCTCTTTCGTTTCGTGCATGCGACCACACGACCGAAGCGTAGTCCATCGCCGGAGCGACGGTCGCCGTAAACAGCTGCCTAGCCGTGCGTGGAGATAGCATCCTCAGTCTTCTCAGGCACATGGCCGCCGTGAGACCTCTGGTGGCCGCTTCAGCCATGTGTTTCTTGAATCTTAGTCCTGCATCCATGATGACGCCCAGGATCTTGGCCTTCCGCTTCGGCTTGATCACATCTCCCTTGATCGTGAACGGTATGCGGCTGGTACGGTCGATGACGCGGGTAAAGTGCACGATGGTCGTCTTGTCGCACTCAAATGTCGCTCCGCTGCGTCTTTCCCAGTCCAGTGCACGGTCGATGATGGCCTGAATGCCCTCTCTGTTGTCTTCGGCCGTCGGACCTGTGACCCAGGCTGAGTAGTCGTCGACAAACGCAATCGAGCCTCCGTTCGAGTCTATCCTGCTCTGCACTAAGTCTGCATTGAAGAACAGGAACAGTATCGGCGATAGTGGTGACCCTTGCGGGAGGCCAGCTTGTGGCAGTTCCCTGCGGGAGCCAATAGGTTCACGGGTACCCGTGATTCTATTAATTTCACGGGTCCCGTAAAAATGACTAAGCACAGTGCGTCTAGTCCTGATTTCAACCTACGAGTCGATGAAAACACACTGTCTTGCTTTTTAACGCCGTCGCGTCAGGACGCGAAGGCTGGGTCACAGTGCGCTCACCGAAGAACGACATTCAGCGGTGATCCTCAAACAATGGGAACGATCTTGTCATTCACTGAAGATTGCCTCCCTCCCGAACATGAATATGAGTCGCGCGATGCGTTGTTCAAGGCGATCAACGATTGGGCGGCCCATAGAGGTTACGCCTTTACGACCGGACGTTCGACGGTTGAAAAGAGCGGCAGACAAACTATCACGTACACATGCGATCGGTCATGTCGCCGGCCCAGTTCGACGAGAGAAAGACAACGCAAGACCACTACTCGAGGGACCGGTTGTAAATTCTCTGTTCTGGCCAAAGAATCACTCGACAAGAGTAGGTGGACATTACGACACCGGCCGGATACCCGCTTCTCTCTTCACAATCACCCTCCCAGTCAGCATCTGTCGGCTCACCCAATACACCGTAAACTACCTGAGGAGGACCAAACTCAACTTGAAAGGCTCGCCAATGCAGGAATTGCACCTAGACCATTAGAACATACCTGCGCCAATACTGTAATTCCGCGGCAACCCAGCAAGATGTTTACAACTGCTTAGCAGCAACTCGACGCAAACTTTGCGAAGGACAAACCACTATCCACGCCCTTGCTAATCAGCTTGATGAGGAAGGGTTTTGGAGCCGGATGCAATTCGGCTCAGATGGTCGAGTCACAGCCGTCTTATTTGCTCACCCTGACTCCTTGACGTACCTTCAGGCATATCCCGATATTCTCCTTCTGGACTGCACTTATAAGACAAACAAATATGGCATGCCTCTTCTTGACATGATCGGAGTCGACGCCTGTCAAAAGTCCTTCTGCATAGCTTTTGCCTTCCTGAGCGGAGAATCAGAGGATGACTATGGGTGGGCATTGGATCGTCTGCGGTCTCTCTATGATCACCATTGCTCCAAACTACCGTCTGTCGTGCTAACAGACCGTTGTATCGCCTGTATGAACGCTGTTGCCACCTCATTTCCCACCTCTCAGTCGCTCCTTTGTCTCTGGCATGCTAATAAAGCAGTGCTACGGCATTGTCTGCCAGCTTTCACGACTCGAGATGTTGCCAGCTTCCGCTCCAGTCAGCCGACTGATAAAACAGAAGAAGCTTGGGGCGAATTCTATCAATTCTGGCACTTGATCGTGAGCTCCCCAAACGAGGCCTGTTTCAAGGAGAGAGTGGCGCGCTTTGAACAGAAGTACTTGCCAGACCACCTTCATGAAGTCGGCTATGTAATGCATACCATACGCCACCACTCTTTCGGCATACCCACTCTTTCGGCAAGCAAAATAAAAAAAGCACCACCAAAAATCGGCAACTTTATTTCCACATAATTTGACCAAATTGCGAGATATACATGGAATATTTTGTTTGATAAATCATAAATTAATGTCTCTGTTGAAATTTTGTTTTTTTTTACGAGCCGCTCTGATCGCCTGGTGAGTTGGTGGGGTATGGTTTCCTCTCTGACTTCGATGACTGAGCCAGCCTCCGATTCTGCCTCCTGTTCGCTTGAACACACAGATTCCACCCCACCAGGCGTATTTTGAGCCTCCTCTTCTGGCATGACTTCTCCACCAGCTAAAGTCTCTCCAAGGGTCATGAAACGTTTGTTAGGATTCGGCACCGCCTTCCTCTTCTTCCCTCTCTTCAGCCGAGCCAATTCTTCCTCTAGGCTAGCAATCCTCAGCGTATGCGCCGCTACCGTCTGCTGTTGAGCCTCAAAGCCCTTGGCTATCACGCTGTACCGTCTCCGTGTCTTTGGTGTTTTGTTCAGCCCAAGATCACGAATTTGGCGGCTCGTCTGTGGTGTATCGTCCGAGTCGAAATATGGCCTTGGTTCGGGAGTCGCTCTCGGGCTGCCGTTTGGCCTATCTTGTTGGATTTCAGGGTGCCGGAGCGCTTTTTCACGGGAGATCGGCCAGTTTCCAGTAACCCTCCAAGCAGACAGTATGTTCTTTCGCGTCATGCCAACTCGGCGAGCCTTGGCGTAGGCCCTGATGAAATTGGCCTTGTCCATCGGGGTGGAATCAGTCAACAAGGCGAACTTCTCCAACTCTCGTCGATATGCAGCCTTGGATACATTGAATACTCCATTGTCCAGTGGTTGAAGTCCATGAGAGCAGTGTGCTGGCAGGTAGCAGCAGTAAACATTGTTCAAGAAGCACGTGGCCATCCATTCATCCTTCCACCACTCAGCGCCGATCTTGAGGTTGGAGAAATGAAGGACATACCGTCGCATGGCTTCCATGGCCATCTAAAATGATCAGTCTCGCGTCTGACTCGTCGGCGGGCGTAGTCTGTGGCAGATAAACTCTCTCGAGCCATTCAATGCCAATGTGGTCGTCAGTCCACCCGTTAGGCGATGTTATATAATACCAGTCTGCTATCTGCTTGAACTCGTCAAGAAACCATTGTTTCTGGAGCTCTTTCCCCTTGAAGATTATGCCGGGAACTAAAACGCGGCCATCAGCAGTTACGGTTTCGATAAATGAAGTCCAGTTTCGAGTCTGTGGTCCCTTGAGAAATGCCTTCCGCTTCGGGTCTGCGCTTCCAACAACCAGGCTATCTAAGCCTAAACAAAAAGGTTCAGTTGGGCAAATTTCAAGCACTTGAACGGTATACAGATAGATACTTACCGAAACCAATCATGATACCTCCCTCGTCAACATTGACGGTGTTTTCAGGCTCGATCCAGCCATAATGGCCCTCCCGAATATCAAAGTATCAATGAATCGCTTTAGGTGTGAAAGAGTTGAATCTTTTGGCTTCTTGGCGTCTGCCCATCTTGGTCTTTAGGTCTGCGCGACGATTGATAAACCTGGCCACCGAGTTGTGTCCCAAGTCGGGCTGTTCGCCCTGCCGTCTCAACAAGCCCATGACCAAGCGCGGATCTGACTGTGGGACGGAGCGTAGCCCAAGGACTCCTGGCGGAGTACCCAGAAAGCCAATCGATCCTCTTGGCTCTTGGACAAGCGTCGACGAGGGTGGATCTGCTCATTCACGGCCCGACGGCCATTAAGTCTGTCGACTAGAGTGCTTCGGGGCACACCATGTCTCTGAGCGGCTTGAGGGGGCGAAAAGCCATTATCAGTAACATCCAATATAGCCTCTGCCATGTTTTCCTCTGTATATTTCCATCGAAATCTTGGCCTAGGCATTTTCTTGTCGTTGTCAAAGATAAAGGCCAGAAAACACGGAAAGAAGCGGTGAGGAACTTGGAGATTAAGCTGACAACATTTCCAAAGCAACGCATGCATAGATCGCGTACCCCGCACAACCTTAAAGTACCCCAATCGTCAACTCCAGTCATTTCTATAATCAGTAGAGATATTATCTAGCCATTTACTTTAGTCAATTCTGGCGTAAGTGAAGTTGGGGAGTTTTGGTGGAGCTTTTTTTATTTTGCTTGCCGAAAGAGTGGGTATGCCGAAAGAGTGGTGGCGTATGGTATCTCGGTACCCCTTCCGGGTAACCCTCCCGAAAGATGCGATGCAGCGAATGTCAGCTTACTGAGGTCTATACCAGCATTAAGATATGCTATACAGGTGTCGACCTGCCAGTCCGTGCCTTTGATAAAAGGTTTGCCGCGAAAACTTGACGATCTCAGGGTATCTGCTAATTGCTCCCAGGTGTCCGCTAGCTTGTTCTTTGGGTCTTGTATGAAAGACCATCCGGCTTTTCGGCAAGTGAGGTCATCTTGGATCTTGTCCGTCTTGATATCCACTTCAAGCCCTAACATCATCTCGTCTATCCGCTCTCCCACGAGTTTAATGGCTTTGCAATGGGTTGCGCAAAATTCAGAAAGCTTGAACTTGATGTCATGTCCGATTATAAATGACTTCCCGTCTGGATCCCAGGAGAGGTTTCCGGGGATGCCTTCTCTCTTAACAATTGACTTGGCAAAGGCTTTAAGCTCAATGATTTCTCCGAATGGGGTATAGCAGCCTCGAATCAAGTACTTCTTGCGAATCGCATCCAAGCGGTCAGGCTGCGATGGATAATGATCTCGACGAGGCCATTCGTAAACCAGAGTAGAATAGCTATAGACCGGCAAGGCATACTCGAGGAACAATAATCGGCCGATCCAGATCAATCCTGCTAGCTCACTTGTAGAATTATGGGCCGAGTGGAAGGCAAGGGATTGTTGTCGAATGCCCATGACAGCAGTGAAGTGGACGATGGTCGAAGATGACAGGTTTCCAGCGGGATCTTGATATGTCCAAAACATCATTGATAATTGGAATAAAGCCTCAGACAGCCGCAGCCAGTTACCATTCGGAAGAGAGAAGCCAGATCCTTCGGAGTCTGATGTTTGATCTCTACCTACTTCCTCATCCTCGTCTGTACTTGTGTCAAAGTCTTGGTCGGTAACTGAATTTTCAAGCTCTGAAGGAATTTCGCAGTCGTCGTGCCAGTCTTGGCCATAAGATTCGTCACCCTCACTGTCTGAGCTGTCGCTGACGTTGCCATCCTCTCCTAGTTGCAGTTGACCGACCAGATATAATATATGCTGCATCATATTAATCTCATTGGATCCCAAACGCAAGTTATATACCTCCTTACGCTGCCGAGACGGGTATTGCAGAGCGCGAAATACGAAGCAGATGAATCTTTTCCATATTGCCAGATACTTCTTAAAGCTTGGTATGACTCGAAATCCATGCGGCCAAAAAGCATCTTTAGCATATGTATTTAGCCAACAGCGCGAGATATATGGCGTGCGATCAAGCGTAGCTCTTGCCCTGTCGAACATCAAGTCTAGCCCGCGAAGGATAACCTGCAACTGGGCTTCAGTTTCGGCAGAGCTCCAGATATAAAGTCCTTGCCATTGACCAAGTAGGTATCTTCTACTCCATTGCGAGGCCGGTAGCTTCGCCGTGGCGGCAATGATTTCGAGTGATCTATTCCGGAATAGCTTAGCCCAGCGTGTGTGCTGCAGCCATGGGGTCGTCTCGCTTGTGCCAGTGGCCGCAACATAGTCAGTCTGAGTGCTTTCGAATGGTCTCTTCATGATGTGATTGTTCTGACGTCGTGATTGGTATTTCCAAAGAGATGATGGCAATGAAGATTTGTAACTCGTTGGGCTCATATGCCTCCGCAGGTCGATAGCCAGGGTACACGACATACGCGCGTCGCCGCGTATAGGGCATTGCATAGCTTGAAGTTGAAACTCTCTGATGGGGAAAAAAAAAGCAAAGTCGACCAATGAAATGACGAGATCACCACTTTGGCTTACATTTTGCTGGGGGTATGTTATTCAGAGTCCTCTTTCAGGTGAAAGTGGGAGGATCGATAATGATGTAGATCGTTGGAAAGAAACCTCGGACTGAAATTACAGTAAAGAGGGTTTATAAAGTATGAAAGCTAAAGTACGCGTATACACGCATATGACGCGCGTGCAGATCGTCGATCGAAATGGGACAAATCAATCGCCACAGTATGGATTGAGGGGGAATAAACCGGAGATAGACAGGTACTTGAGCAGTGGACAGGGGTACGCGACAATTAGGAATAGAAGAGTAGGGTTAGAAGGACCGAGCTCCGTCGTAGGCTTGAGTGCCATGGTCTGACGGATATTCTTGAAACAAGCTAAAAAATAATAGATTGTTGGTTAGATCTCACATTCATTGTGATAGACGTTGATAAATAGGATTCAAAGCTCGACGCGCTGCTGTTAAAGTGTTGTCTTGCCTGAACGTGTAAGCAAGAACCAATCAGAAATCCAAGTCAACCCCTGTCAAAATCGAGTTTACCCCAACGCTAGTCCATTTTTCGAAATTCAAGTCTACCCCTTGTCAAAAATCAAGTCAACCCCCTGTAAAGTGGGGTAAATTAAATCAATTGTTGTACAATTGATTTTGGACTGTAGTATTAGGGTGCGACCGCTGCCGATCGCCCATCCGATTCAGTTCCTTAGTGTTTTCCACGATGGAATTTACTGTCTACTTTGTCAAGTCGATCGAGACCGGTATGTCTGCCGAGGTCGCACAGCAATAGAGGATCATCTCAAAAAGGTCCATAAGCAACCATTGCGCCAACCGGGGCGCCGACGAAGGGGAGAGGTTGGAGGGATCAAGGGTTTGGCCCAGGCTGGTCTAGTCCGGACTCCAGTCTCTTGTCAAACCCTTTTTCACGGTTCACGATGTAGGTACTTCATCGTCGAGGCCCGCAAAGTTCACGAGGACATGGAGGAAAGCCCATCTGGATCTGATGCAGGAAGTAACGCGACCAATATCAGCCCTGCGTTTGCTTAAACTGGACTCGAGGACATTATAAACCTTCAGCTTGCCCAGCAAGAAAACGAAAACTCAGCAATATCAAACCAGACTGGTTTTGACATAAAGCTTCTATCTTCCGACCCTAGACATCAATCCCAGTGGCTTCGAGTCACGGAATGGCCCCGCTTCCTAGAGCCCCACAAACAAGAACTGGCTCAGGTTGCCGCTCTGGTTTCACTTCCAAACCTAGCCAACTCGTATGAGCTAGGGCTCCCCAGGCAGTTCTGAAACTTTACTCTCAATTCTTCTCGACTCTCTTTCACGCAGAACTGCATTCAACTTACCCTTCTTCAACCATTTTGTGAATGTTAAAGAAGAGCCTTCTATTACATCAGTAGAAAAATCATATCTGACTGTCAGCCAAATCGGGCCTTGCATATATCAAATCTACAACGGTGGCCCGATCCCATTCAATAACAAACAAAACCCGGTCCGCTTATCTATCAAGTTATCTAGCACCATATCCTAGTTTATGAGGATATGAAAAATGAATCAAAGTATATTTATGACATTTAGAGAGTTCTGCTTTTCTTCAGAAGCCACTCCACTCTCGGGCCGTTCTCGTCCAATCATAGAGGCCCAAGTCGATGACATAAGGGAAATCGCGCACGCGACGATCCAGAGACCAATTGGGCTCAGCTCAGCACAGATCTCGCCATCGCAAAATCACGTATATGCGATTCTCTTTCATTTTTTTCTCCCCTTCCCTCGCCGTTTCTTCGCGCGCCTTATCGTTTCTCCGCAAACCCATCCTCTCTCCACTCTCAACGCGGTCATACCCAAGGGCCAACGGTATTAAAACGCCACAATGAGCAATCGCAAGAGATCGCGATCTGTCGGGGGGGAGAGTCGCGATGAGTGCCCTTTTACGATTTCTTACGCGACTAGCCCTCCGGCTGCCCAGAAGGAAATTCGCAAGACCAAGAAGCGGAAGCGCGATGGTCAAGATGACGATAAACTGGTTCGGTTTCAAGGCTCTCCCTTCTCCCCAACGGGCAGCTTCAAAACGCATAACACCATGGATCTATACTACACCGTCGGCCCTGGAAAGAAATGGCAAAAAATGGCGTGCTATAAAACCGTTGTCTGTAAGTATCCGATGAAATCTCAGCGGCGTCACAAATTGTGAGGGGCTCATGGCTAACTCTTGGCAGACAATGGTTTCAGATATTCTAGCGAAGACTTCGTGCATGTCGCCAACGAGCGGACCATTGAACAACACAAAGCTCAAGGTGATGGCAAGGGTATCTCCAAGAAGAGTAATGATGGCTGGGTCGCGCGCATCCTCGAGATCCGTGCTTCCGATCAGCATCACGTCTATGCACGCGTCTACTGGATGTACTGGCCTGATGAACTCCCTGAGGGAACCCTTGACGGCAAGAAGACGGTTCAAGGTCGTCAGCCGTACCATGGCGCTGACGAACTGATTGCTTCCAACCACAGTATGTTCCAGAATGCTTACCGATATTATGCTGCAATGCGACTAACCGATTTTTCTCTTTTAGTGGATATTATTAATGTTGTCAGTGTAACAGGACCCGTTACCGTCAACCAATGGATAGAGTCCGACGACGAGGAGATCCAAGACGCGCTTTATTGGCGTCAAGCGTACGACTGCCGTAACTCGCAACTTTCGGTATGTCGCCCAGAACCTAATTCCTTTTTCGCAAGTGCTAATGGTAATAAAGTCTGTTGAACTCAGGTGCAAATGCCAAACTCCTGCGAACCCCGAGAAGACCCTCATAGAATGCACGAGTTGGGAATGCGGGAAGTGGATGCATCACGAATGTATGGCCCACGACATTCTTATGCAAGTCTACGAACGACTGGGAACAGATAAGTCCCATCGAAGCGAGGGATTGGTTGTTGAGGAAGAGAAGCCTGAGGAAGCGATCCGTCCGCTATCGCCCACTGACGCCGAGGAGAAGGAGACCCAGCCAACGATCGATGTCCGTTCCGGCGAGACGAACGATAATGTACACGTCGAGAAGGCTGCTCGCGAGACCCCTCGTGAGACAGAAACTCCAATACCTAGACCAACGCCATCCAGATCTATTGCCACCGCATCAGCTAAAGGATCAGCCAAGAAGGGTCACAAGAAGAAGACCGGAGACTCCAAGCCATATCTGGGACTTTTCGAGGCCACTCTCAAGATGCAAGACGGCCCTACAGCATGGGAGATTCGCGACCTGCGTGAAAACGTAACAGGTGGCGATAAGACCTGGACTGAGAAGGCTCACTGTCTGCTATGCGGTTCCACTATTGACTGAATACTCAATATGACGACCACGTAACTGCGCCGAGTCTGTTCCTGTCAGCAGGCTCATTGAGTCTGGACGGTACAGCTCAACATTGCTTGGAGGAGCCAACCAGTCCCCGAACGTATTCCTGATGACTTGCAGGGGGAACACGGCTAGCCCGACCCAGCTACCTACTCGATACGACTTATTGGGTCGAACAATGCTTAAGGTTTCTTTTATGGACACTTGGAGGTCGCTCTCTTGCTGATTTGCCCAATGATGGACATTCCAGGCGCGGCATTTGAGGTGAATATGGCTATGTTGTGAGTCTGAAAGATGGTTTGGTCTTACAGCTGGCGAGCCGTGAAGACGAAGCGTTTGTTTTGCTTTAACATACGAGGCTCAATTATATTTAATGCAGAAGAGAAGGAGGCAATACCTTATAGGATGGATAATATTGGAGTTTAAATGGGCAAGCAGGAGCTGGGTAGAGGCCAAGGTGCTAGTAGCTGGTTGGGCTCCTTGCCTCTGAGCTAGGCTATACTGTTATTATATTTTGATAGTCACCCAGGTAGGCGTTATCAAGGGTTTGTTGTTTATTAAGAATGTGCTTTTGGTCTCCTTTAATTGGCTTGCTACTACTACTACTACCACTACTACTACTACTACTACTACTACTACTACTACTCGGGTAGGGCCTAGAGACCGGCCCCCCGTGCTTTTCATTCAGTCACCAGTGACCGTGCCTCAAGCACGGCGGGTACGGTGACTAGGAAAAGGTTCGGTTGACTGAGGAAATTTAAGATACCTCTAATAGTAAGGCAAGGCCTAGGAAAAAGAAGTACCGTTAATATGTCAAAGTCACGTGATATATGCGGGGAAATTTGGAGATGAAGGATACTTCTGATAATAAGGAAAGACCTAAGAAAAAGAGGTATCTTAGATTTCCTCAGTCAACCGCCCCTGTGCCTAGTCAACGTACCCCCCGTGCCTGACCCTCTGGCACCACAGGTGGAATGGGTCAGGCTAAGGGGGGCCGGTCTCAAGGCCCTACCCGAGTAGGACTTTGAACTCCAAATCTAGGACTCTCTGACTAACAGTCTGAATCCTGAAGGGAAGGGGGTCCCGGGATTTTCCAAAGAAGACGAACTCTCCCAAGGTCGTTCTCTGTGCCTGTAAAGGACCCAATGGGGACTTGAGGGCAAAAGCGTGGGCGAGTGGCCTGAACAATGCCCCTCCACTGGCAAGCTGCTAACAGCTGCGAGGAAAAAAGGAATTTTTACAGGGGAGAGTTACGTTCAAGGAAACCATAACTTGAATTCTGAGAATTCTATGTTAAGTTGTTTTAAAAATATCTTTTACTTCCAGGCATAATTTTCCTACTATTAGAATGAGAATGTTTTAGACACTACAGTCATACCAAGTTAACAAGAGTAAATACATTTTATACTAGCTCGCTTACTACGTCTTGTAAAGACGACTTGGTAAGCTTCTGTGGCTTATAACACATGATATGATAAACCCAAATTTAATGCATACTATCCCCAATCGAATGAAAACAGTTAATGCTGCAACTAAATCCCATCAAGACCTCCTGTTTAAGCGACACCGAAACCGGACTTAGTCTGAGCACCCTTGGCGCTGTTAGCACTAGCAGCAGAAGCAATGATCTTGCCCTTGAAGTTGCTGAGGAAGCCAGAGTACCAGAGCTTCCAAAGGCATTCAGCTGGCAAGCACGGCCAAGGGCAGCCTTGCAAACATTGGCGGCGGCAGTATTAGGGATGCTGAAAATGCGGCCCTTGTTGCCAGGCTTGGAGGGGTTTTTGACATTCTGGAAGACATTTCCTTCAATGAGAACCTGACCCTTATCTTCAACCTCGAAGGCGTGGTCGAATATATCGTAGAAGTAGTTGTTAACGACGTGGAGAAGGGTGTTACCAGCAACTTTGGGAGCACGGCCGGAGACCTTGTACAGGAAGTTGCCCTTGAAGGTGACCATCTACGAGAGGTCAATACACGATATCGATCATATTTGCCAGGTTAGGCTGCTTAACTTACGTCGTTAGAGCCAAGGAAGAGGATACCCCAGTAGTGGTAGGTATTGCAGCTAGCGGACCAGTTGCTGTTACCATCGATCTTATTGTTGGTGATAGAAACACGGCCGCTGGCTTGGGTACCAAGAACGATGTGTTGGCGGCCGATGAGGGAGGTCGTGCAGTGGTCAATCCAAACATTGTCAGTTCCGTCAAGAGTGATAGCATCGCCACCCCAGACAAGGTGAGGGTTGAGGTCCGTGATGTGGATGTTCTGGATGATAACGTTCTTGACACCATTGGCGAGACGGAGACCCTTGCCCTTAATAACACCCTTGGAACCAACACCGATGATGCTCTTGTTAGAGCCAACCATGATGGGGTTCAGGCCAGCCTTGTCGTACTTGACGTTGACCTTGGGAGCGTTAGGTTCGTATTTAGTGCACCACAGATTCTTGTTGATAGCAAGCTGACAATGAGCGCCGGTTCCCCAAGGAGCACAGCCAGTCTCGCTGGTCGAGCCCTCAGAGTTCTTGAAGTCGAAAGTGCGCTCAAGGTAGATAATACGAGCAGTGTTATCCTTGAGGTAGTTGACGAGCTCCTGGTTGTTCTTGGGGCGAACGACCTGGCCACCCTTACCACCGGTGGTGCTAGCGGCGAAACCTTCGGCCTGGGTAGGCAGGGCAGCAAAGCAAGCAGGGAGAAGTGCCGCAATAGCGACGAAGGTGTTGAGCAGACGCATTGTTAAAAGATCGAGTAGTGGTTATGCAAAAAACGAATGTGGTTTAACGAAAGGAATGCCAGGAATCCAGCTGCTGGCGGGATCAATGAAATAAACGATTGACTACAAAAAGAATGAAGCGATGTGTTGGAATGAAAAAGCCAAGAGTACAAGCAGGTCGTAGTGAACTATATAAGTGATTTTTTAAACACTTTATAAAGCCTATTTAAATAAAATATATAGCCAGACTAGTATTATGTATAATCTTTAGTTATTTAAAGCTTAATTTGGATTTTTCAGAGCTTGTTGAAAAGACTAGATTTTAAGCTGTAAATACTGAGTGGATTTTTGTTACACTCGCTTGTTTGTTACTGTTGAACAACAGACAACAAGGTGGCCGCAAGGGGCATCCTGTGACCTATCGGCCATCGGTCAGCGAGGCTAGGCCTCGCTGGGAAAGCATTATAAGCAGACCCCTCTCTGAGGAAGGGAGGGGACACAGTTCCACAATACACATACAATAAAGGACATCAAGGCGCACGCGATCCGTTCAACAGTTTATAATTAAACAATTGCGCATAACAGACAACGATTTAATATCCTGAGCCTCTAAACATAGATTAGGCCGTCGTCGAGTTTCCTAAGCAAGTGCGGAGCACCGCGCTATGTCCACTAGGAGTTAGACTGATGGTTTACCACGTCCGCGGTTGTCTCGTCAGACTGGCGTCACTGGCTTACTCTAAAAAACACCGCTGGGTTCGAGGAGGATAAGCAGGACTACAAGAGTTACACCATGCGGCGAATCGGTATCCAATCCGGTAGCCGCAAAGACAGCTACTTCTTCAGCCTTCAGAGAGCTTCTTTGCTAATACACCATATGATGAGATGGACGCACTTCTCAGCTGGCAGTCGTATGGTTCGTATAATAGGCGCCATCAAATCATCTTCTGCTTCTAAGAGCGTTTCTCGCTGTCAATTTCGTAATCATTGTGCATGAGGGCATATCGAAAGGGGTACGATAATGCGAGAGAGGCATCGGTTTATGGTTAGCTGTTGCTGTAGCACCTGATCCATTCACGCTGCAAGAACTGCGACTGTCGACGGATAGATATAATGGCTTGTTAAACAATCTCCGGAATTAAGAACAACTCGTCACTGAGGACGCGATTATACATGTGAAGATTGTAAGTACTTCCCGTAGCGAGTTATTGAAGGTTCTTAATAATTGTTATGAAGGGAAAGCGCTCTCAATTGCCCCATGAGGAGTAGTATCAGGGGCGGCAGAAGCGTCGTGGCGATCTAGATCAGCCCGATATTCGTATACAGCTGCCTCTCCGGCAATATTTTAAGGGCAGCTCCGCTAAATGTCCCAGCCGTCCTAGTAGCACTACCAATAGCGTCTTATTTAAGCGAAGAGTCCTGTCATGCATGCAGGAAGCCAAACATGCCAAAACCTTTTAGTTATTTTCGGATGATTTGCTAATTATGGAAACCTAAGCGGTTTCATTGCACAGCCACCCCAATGGCACTTAGACTTTACTCAGGTCGTCCAATCATTATTCGCTGTGACTGATCCATCAGTCCCCCAAGGCGTCAGGCTTAAGCCAGAATGAAGTATAAATATTTCTATTAACACAACCCAAAACCAATCGCTATTACAGCCCTTGCTACTAGCAGCGCTTGTGTTTCAGCTCAACTAGGGCTAGGCGCTCCTTGGTTATGGTGGATGTGACCTTTCGTATAGCACTTGAATTATATTTGCCTGTGACAATCGTCTGACGTCACTCTAGTATTTCAGAATGTCATCTGGCATCTTGAATATCTCATTGGATTACCAAGTACCCAAGATATAAACTCAAAAGACCGCGCTTATGTACTGCTGAACAACAGGGATAAGTATACCCCAGTTCCGTCTGCTCTGTTCTTTGTGCATCAACTCGATTTGGATTCGACATATTGGTTCGAGAAGATGAAGCTGCAAACACTCGTCCTTTCTCTCACAGCGGCTAGACTTTCCGCAGCCTTTTTCCCCTCTCCCGCCTTCAAACGTGATGCAGACACTTGCAAACTATCGCTGGCACGCAGCTCTGGTGGCCGCAAGGTTGCCCTTGTCATTGACGCGTCCGGCTCCATGATGACAAACGATCCGCAAGATCTCAGAATCACGGCTGGAAGGGCTCTCAACAGGCAGCTAGTATCCTCTGCGGAAGCTTCTGGTGGCAAAAGTGCCGACCAAGTCGCGGTCGTGGAGTAAGGCCACCACGCTGTTGCATACATATGGGATGTGTTCACTGATTTAGTCCAGGTTTAACACCCAGGCGACCCTGCTCTATCCGCTCGGCGACCCTAGTAAAGCCGATAGCTCTTTCGGTAAGATCGGTAATGAAGGAGGAACCTCGATCGCCAGGTAAGTGTTGCACTTCCCACCTAGAACAAGAATGTGACTTTATTAGCTAATTGGGTTTCAGCGGCGTTGCGAAGGGCATTGAAGAGCTCACCAAGTCTGGGCATGGTACGACAAAAGATCGGTCCGGTATCATCATCCTAACTGACGGCGAAGACACCAATGTCGCCGCGCTCATCAACCAAATTAAAAAGGCAGATTCCCTCGGCATCCGCGTAAGCTTCGGCTTCCTTGCTCCGCCGGAAACCCCGCCCAAGCCAGACCTGCTGCAGGCCATTCTCCAGACAGGCGGCGCGTACAACTCCTTCAACCAACCTGAGAATATTCAACCCTGGCTCTACCTGCTCTTAGGCAATGGTATTACCGCCCTGGACAAGAAGTCCTCCAGCACAGCGCAGCCGCTTCTGAGCGGCATCACGACTGCCAAACTGTCCGGGTCCAGGGACGTTGCCTTCTCGTACCTCGCGAGCGATGGGGAGAAACTTGTCTTCACGGTGGCTTCGATCTCCGCACAGGACCTTGACGTGAAATTGAGTCATGAAAACGGAAATTTGGTCGGGAAAAACTCCACGACTAGTGGGAACCAGCCAGCTGAGCTGTCGGTCAAGACTACGAAGGCCGAGACGCTCAAGGTCGTCGTCTCATCTGCTACGTCCAAGGAAGGTATCTTCCAGATATCGGTCAACTCCTCTTTGGGCATCTCCGCTTGCAACCTCGGCAATGGAAAGCCAGGCAAGAACGAGAGCATCCCGACCCCGACCCCAACCCCGACCTCAATCATCGCACCTCCAGTCACTGGTGGAGCCTCTAAAATACTCGGACATGTTTTGCCAATTATGATGGTTGCGTTATCCTTGGTGCTACTATAGTGGTAGATCCGTTCTCAGATGAAGTTTTATAACCTTCGCTTAACGTACATGATAAGCGAGTGTCTCAGACAAGTGAGTGTCAAAAAACATCAGCGTTCAAGATGGAAATCACCACAAAACACAACAAAATTCCTAATCAGTTGACACTAATTGCTATACTCCTTCTCAGACACTGAAACAATAATCTGACATCTTCTTGCATTATGCCCGGTCTTGCCACATACTCCACAGCGCCGAACATCCGGTCGCGCCGACCTTCCTTGACCGCCACTTTCCGACGGTTCGCCCTCTGCTTGCCCATCCCCACTCACCTGATCAATTGCTTGCCTGCCTTCCTCTACTGTCATTACCCCTCTTTTCTGTAGTCTGGTATTTTTTGTCCTCCGCCGGCGGCTTAGTATCTCATTTGCTTGTCGAAGGTCTTGGAGCTCAGCCCTCATTAATGCCATCTCATGCATATTTCCCTTCACTGCCTTAGTAAGAGACCTCATAGCTTCTATAATTGACTCTGGAGAGCTGCTATGATGCCGTCTGATTCGTCTCTCAAGATACTCAGACTGAGACTGAGCCTCAAGCACCGTCTTAGGTGCCTTTGAAACCCAAGGGGTCGAGGGCCTGGCCTCCTCTCCAACCGGCGTTGGAGTCCGTAGCTGCACATCAAGCTTCGAGACCACACTTTCCGGGTCGAGAGGAACCAACCCAGCTCCCCTAAAAGCTGCCTTGATGTTTCTTTTCGTCATGGTGGCTTGAAATGCCGCGTAAAAGGCTGGGAAAAACTCGATCTTGGAAACGTGGGTTATGGAGCATTGGATCAGATGCTCGATTTCTCGACCATAAGCCTTCTTCAGTAGGCTAAAGCACCCGACGTCAAGGGGCTGTAGTAGATGAGATGAATGAGGTGGCATACAGAGCGTGATGATCTTGTTCCCCTTACAATATCTCTCAAAGTCGACGGAGTGGTGACTTTCGTGGCCATCAAGGATTAGAAGACGATAGCGACTGTTCGATCGCTTGGGCGGCTTGGCTGTACACCGATCAAAGTGTTTTAGCCATTCAAGACCCGTCTCATTATCCGTCCAGCCATTTTGGGTCGTGGTGATAGCCCAGTCGCCCGGCAGGTTACTTTCTCGATACCAGTTAGCGAGATGATACTGGCCCGCACCTACGATGAACGGCGCGATCGCTCGACCTTCCGCGTTGACAGACTTGCGTATTGTGATATCACGCGCTAAAGTGATATTCATATTCATATTCACATATTCGCAAAAAGTGTGCTAGAATATCACCCTAGCACTTTAGCACGATTGATATTACTATAGCACTTTAGAACAATTGATATCACTATAGCACTTTAGCACCTATACTGTCAGACATCCGCAAATCAATCAAAATTAACATCAGAGTCTTCATCGCCACCACTATCAAAACCCGTATCAGTAATTACGCCCATACCACCATGAACAGCCTTCTGGATATGCCCTTCACGCAGCCAGTTACCTATACATTCAACCTTCTCAAGATTCTCGCGAGTCATTCGTTCTCTATCCCAGGAGAGAGTACGTCGACCACCAGAGAATGCAGATTCTGGGATCAGCAGATGTCCCGTTGTGCGTCTCGATGGTCTGTGCACGATGACACAGGCCAATAGGGGTGTTGCAAAATCTAATTACAGTAGATCCAACAAAAGTAGGTAAGATTAGATGGCCTTATCAGATAAGGGTGCTGCAGTGGTATTCACAGGCGATAGCATTTTAGCTATCGTGATATCACATTTAGCTGGAAAAAAGTGTGATATATATTCACGGTGATATATATCACTTTAGCACTTTAGCACCGTGTGATATCACTTTAGAATATCACAATACGCAAGTCTGTTTCGTTGTTGTTGACATCACGGGGTGTAGAATAAGGATGTAGCAGCGTGAGAGCCTTTATGTGGCACGTGTTCAGGGGCGTCAGTAACCACACATGAGAATGAACAAGGGGTAGGCGACAATTTGGGGTACACGACAATTAAGAATAGAAGAGTAGGGGGCGGTGACCACTTGACCAAGCAAAAGCGACTCCAAGATTGGCCTTATCTGTCCGGTCGTCGAATTGATTGAAAGGCTGGCTCACCTCTCGAACATGCTTGTCAGTTATGCCGATACAGAGTTGTCGTAGGAGTCTCAACGTGACGCCTTGGCCCCAGACTTCCCGCGTAAATCGTCTGACTACACTGGTGAGACGTTCGGTGGACCAACATGAGCTGTCAAGATCCCGTCTGCTTCTGAATAAATATGGGGAGCATTCATTTATATGTGGCTGGTGCTCTCGAGTAAGCATGTCCACAAAAGGGCGGATATACACAAGATACATATAGAGCAGGTGCCCGGCCCGAAAAGGCAGGAGCCGAGCAACAATGAACTCTCTGTTTGTCGAACGCTTTGCCTTGTGACTGCGAGTGACATATATCACGAAGCCGTTATAAATGTAGAAATTACGCTCAGCAGTCCTATGATTGCGAACGCGGACTTCGAGTAGGTCTGGTGAGCGAGGCTGACCACCACATGTTATGAGCATAAGATCCGCTAAGACCTCGCGCATTGCTTCTTCCTTCTTGAAAAACGCAAGAACAGCCTTGCGGTGCCATTTGCCTTTGCGTGAAAGTGGACTTGCTTGATTAGTGCAAGCTTTTAACGAGAGTTCCAGATACGCGTCTGTCAAGCCATTCTTCGGATGACTAACGAATGAAAAGCCGTGTGTCGTATTTGACATGTCGTCTTTCACAGAAGAAAGATCACATGGAGGTCTCCATCCGTACATCAGCTCCGAAAAAAGAGCTTCGGCACGTTCTAGAAGCGTCATTGGAAGACGCCGGAACTTTTCCATGTGGACCGAGATTTCGTCTTTGTATGATACCGTCTGGCCATCATCACTCCACGTGAGAAGGAATGCGGGTGTTTCTGAGCTAGCTATTGCCCTTCTATATGCGAGGAGTGAGAAAAGTTCTTCGAATGGTGACTGTGATCCGAGGACGAGGTATTCCTGTCTTATTTTCTGAAGCCGTGAAACCTGACCTGTCCGAGGGCGTGTTGAGATCCCAAGCAAAGGATATCCTCGTGCAGGTAGGGCATACTCCAAGAATAGAAGGCGCTGGACATATATCAGTGCCGCAAGGTTGGACGTGTACGACCTGGCCGGGAGGAATCCGTTGAGATCGGCTGAGAATCCAAGGATCCCACTGAAATACACCAACAGCGTGGAAGCAGGACGACCGTCTACGACTTCTTCAGTACTGAACTCCATGATCAGTCCGAATAGTAGTTCCAATGCTTCTCGGACCAATGGTAGTGTTTTCCCGCCGGCTTCTCCCATCGCGGAACTCTCTTGATTGTGATTCTCAATCTCGTCTCGCTCCAGTGCTCCGCCGTCTTGATAATCTCTTTCTCCATCAACCATAAAATCGTCTTCAGAGTCCTCAGACTCTGTCGGAACACTACTCTCATACCCGCTTGAGGCGTCATCTTCACAATGGTCCCCGTCATTGGTGTTCTCTTCATCTAGGCTATGTTTAACGTCCGCCGCAGCAGGGGACTGGGTCGATTGCCAAAGTGCCTCAGTCAAAGCATCAGGCCGCTTCCAGATCTCATGGTTCCAAAGTGCCGCAATTTGACGAATTTGGGCCTTTTTCAATCGTATGCCTGCTCGGCGCCGTAGAACGTCGGCTGGTAGGGTATAGGTGCGAAAGACCATGGCGATAAACCTTTTGAGGAGACGAATGTACTTCTTCCTACTCGCAGCCTTCCCTACGAAGGTGAAAGGCTTGACGTAGCAGACATGAGGTCGTACACTACGTAGCCAGCATAATAGGCTCCTGCTTGTCGTCCGTGCAGTCTGCTCGCAGCGATCCATCACGGCGTCCACGGCAAACATTAGAGCGGCTATTCTGCTTTCATTGTCTGCAGAACTTGTCATTTGTTCTTCGGAATGGGGATAGGCAGGCAGGTTCCTGTTCGATTTCAATACTAGACATTGACGTGAAGTCGCAAGAGAGGGCACAGTTGTCAAGTTTCTAAGCAGTTCCCGATCAACTCCCTGAAAGGTTTGCTCCCAGCCGGTCCGCTCTAGCCAGGGCTTGAGATCTGTGAATCTTGTGCTCTGCGTGTTCCTACCCATGCCAGTTCCATCTGCCATGTTGATTTCTTTTAACAGTCTTTGCCTACCACGCTCTCGCTCTAAGATGTCCTTGAGATGATCGTGAGCTTCCTTGCCACCGACTGGTCTAACTGTGGAACCAGCATGCTCGACAATCCAGTAACGTCCCCCTGAGGGACTTTTGACCCACGCTTGCAGGAACGCAGGTTCATACATGGCTTTTCTCCGGACTCCTAACCGAAGCCTTTCCCCCTCATGCTTCGAGGCTATGTGTCGAGAGATTGTTTGAGAGCTGCTCGTACGTTCCATACAGAACTTGCAGGTAAATCCATGAACCAGTATCAAGTTCGGGTCGCAGGATGAACCGTCCTCTCTGGTAGGGGCGTCAGATGGATCTCTCAGTTTTCGAATGCGAGCTTCCAAAATATTGATGACCTGGCGGCGCTCGGTAGCAGTCACTGTGCTTCCTTCGGAGATGCTCGCTGACTTAAGTCGGACTAGGCGCGAGGGCAAAGCGGCATGTGTCATGACAGCAAATAAGGACCTGAACTTGAAGGTCGACAAATAGCCTCAGCCGTGAGAGCACTGCATTATCAGTCATTATGTTCTCTGGATCTGGTGTTCCACTAGCACCGCTATTCACATAACAAAATAGCCAAGAGATTGTCACACTCACTGATTGCACGGATAGATACCAGGGTGGGGTCTTTAAACCCGATGGAACAGTCAGAAAAGGGGTTAAGAGGACTGGTTTTCCAAATGAGACTCATTACAATAAAGTTTTCAGCCGCAGCCTTTACGACCTTAAAGATGTTTCCTATTCGCGTCAATGGGGAACCAGCATCTACATCCTAGTAATTTTGTAAAGTCAACAGGGTGCACGGGCCAAGTATTCTTGTATTGCAACCCACGAGCAGGGGATTGAAAAAGAGAGGTGCACGGGCCGCAAAAACTGGTATTGGATGTCAATACCAGTGGTAATTGGTACAGTAGGTATATTGCAGGAAGCAGAATACCATCCATCCATAGTCGAAAGTCTTCATCCCTAAGTTTACTACACTTCTGTTCTTCTCGATATAGGTTAGGGAATAGAAGATATAAAGATATATCCTCAAACCCAATAACACGACCGAATGTATAGTGAGGAATTTGGTGTACGGGCTGGTGGACTTGATGTTGTTTTCCAGTTGTATCGAGGAATGTGACAGGTATTGATCGAAGGTGGAGATTAGACTAAAGATCAGATACGGTCATTCGGGTAGGAGACCAGTGAATTCCCTTCTTAGCCACAGCAAGGTTACTCGGGAAGGCCACGACGCTGTCTATATCGAAGGTAACCCCAGCACCGTCTGAAACCCGCTCATCTTCATCTAAGCAGATATATGGTACCTCCTCTCTGGAGCCAACACCACAAAAGAGCTGTCTCCTGGATTCAGAGCTTAGTTTTCCAGCTAGATCATCTTTCTGGTGCGCGATAGTCTCATGACTGAGGATGTCGGGACCTAATTCAGGCGTGAAGTCCAGGTACATAGCAAGGCTGATATGTTCATTTGTATCTTCCATATGATTACGTTTTGCTGCCTGGTGGCACTCGTTGCAGCATCCTTGAAATTTGATAAGTTGTTCTGCCAGCTCTTGTGCGAGATGCTCAATTGGTTCTGGCTCGCCGTCCCCCGCTTGTGGAGAGGTCTCTAGGGTTGTATCAGAGACAATATCCTGAACCAGGTCAGGAATTGAAACAGCTACCGGATCTTCCGCAAAGGCGGAAGTTGTGGTATGAGGTATACTCTGTTCATCGATATCTCCGGGTAGCTGAGGATCTGCTGCGGGTAGGGACAATGGCCTGTCCACGCTGTCTGCTTCAAGCGCACTATTTGGGGATGTAATCGATGCTGATCTGGGAGGCTCATCATGGTCAGGGAATACCCCCTCGGTGGTGGGTTGGAGTGGAGGACTAGGTGGAGGTAGAAAGTTGCTTATGTCTTGTTCTTGTAGCTGTGTGAATGCACTGCTCTGTGAGTTATTTGACTGCTGGATAGGATAGTGCAAGCTATGAAAATTGCTATAGGGCAATCCTCTATTTCTAGCTGCAACTTTCTGCCGTTTGTTCCGCCTTCGTTGAGCGTCTGCCGTCGCTTTGTCCTCAGCTGTTGCATATTTGCGTGGTCGTCCACGTCTTGGTGGTCTCTCCATATTAATTTCAGTATGTTATTGTATGAGGTGGTAAGGGTTACTTCGTGTTGATGCCGGAGATTATTTCTTGATACCCCAATGACTATTTTGTTGCTTTTGCGGTTGCTACAGCAGCATGTGCTAATCGGCACCCCAGCCCACGAGAATACCTCTTATATGGCGGCCAGATTAGCTACAGTCAGTATATCTACTCTCTTATAATGGAGGGAGTAGAGTATTAACATGGGCGGATCGGTATTCCGATGTTCTAACTCATGCAATAGCACGGCCGACAAGAAAATTCGCACAGATATTGAAGGATAATTAACAGGTCTCCCTCCCTTTCGGCTTAGTTTTTTGGAATGATGCGCTAGGCTCTATATGAAATAGCACGACTCGCTTCTGAAAATGGATGGATCTTGACCACGAAATTCACGATTGGCTGAAAGAGAACCCCACATATCCAAAACCGGCCACATCTTGACCGCTAAAATCTGATTGGCTGCAATGCCTGAGACCGACGACGAGGTCAGCAACTTCCAAGACGAATATACCAACAACCAGCTAGAAGAACTTATGGAAATATAAGTAAGGCAAGTCTTAAGCTCCTAATGTATGGTTTTTTACTATGCTAATAAGTTTTACGTTATATTCAGTATCTAGTTTGAGTCGGTTAGTATATGATGTTAGCAGCAAATAACACGTGAGAAGTAGCGCCCGAAGGCGATGTCAAGAGCCCGCGAAGCTCAATGTCGTTGCAGACACTGGTCGCGAAGAAAGGTCAACTCTCTGAATCCCTTTCTTCAGGCAGCTGTTAGGGTCCCGTTAGCCCCACAGGTGCTTTTGTTGCCATTTTAGCCTGCAAAAATTCTCTATCCTAGCAGAGCGCTAACAGCGGGTGCCAAGGAAGTTTTTTTACAGGAGAGTTGCTCACCGCCGAATAGCTGTCCTGACATGCGGGTCTAGGGTAACCTGGTCTTGCGCTGTGACACTAGCTCCGAGAGCAATTCAAGATACTGCGCTTGAAGCCCCAGTCCTAGCTACAAATCGCGTTCCTAAAAACGATAGCAGCACAGCCGACAAGCCAGTTCCCCAAATCGGCATCAGACACGCAGCTGGTCGGCTGTTCTTAAAGAGGGGAGAACGATAGGAGTATGTGCTAGTGGACGGAAGATGTAACCGAGTATTCAGAGACAAAGAAGTCAATAGAGCTACGGAATAGCAATAAGGAGATTCTTCCTTTAATCACGGTAAGAGAAAAGGTAGATAACTGCCCTAAACTGAATTGTTCTGAATCTATATAGTAAATAATACCGTGTTGATACCTTTATGCAACCTGTTTTAAGAGAGGATTGGCCCGACGTAGTTGCTTCTGGGTTGGGAAGAACTAGGCTTGTTAAGAGCGCTGGCTTCACCGCCTTCTTAGGGAAGTATTTGTGGGTCTGGAAGATTTGGTCCAATCAGATTTTAATACACGAGGCAGCTAACTACAGCAGGCAGCTCAATCAGGGAGGGGACAGCTTACCTGCAAACTTAACCCTAACCATCTTAAACAAATAGCCAAACATTACCCGGAGACGCCTACGGTGGGCGATAGGGAGGACTGTTGCAAAACCTCCGGTCGTTTCCATTTGGGTTTAGGGGCTCTGCTTCTTAGTCATCGGAGTACTTTGGGTTCGTCAGGAAAATGTACTGCGGACCAGCTGCGGGCTCGCGCGGTAACCTCCAGCCAGTCGAACTTGCCTGTCACTACCACATCAGGTGAATGGTGGACAGTCGCCACGACACAGATGCTTACAACACGTTATCCAGGACACAATCTGAGTCGGTTTTCCTAAATAAACTCACAATCTGAGCTTTGATTTGCATTTCGCGATTACAACTCACTTGCTTCAGTCATCGCGAAGGTCTGACTGCCCATTCCTCTTCCATTCGCAACGAAAAGCAGCTTGGTGAGCCCGTGGTGGTTAACGCTGTAATCCCGCTACTGGTCAGCAGCGGACTAGCGCAGTAACCTCCTGCTCAAACGAGCTTAGCGACTTCATTCACCATAGAGAAGGGCCATGTTGTTGTTCTTATTAAATTAAAACCTCAGTGGAAACTGGTATTCCCCCTTTTCCCATTTTCCGACTTTCACCTCCTCTCTTCTACCAAAATGGGCCCTCTCAAGATCCCCCCGGAGCATGTCTACTGCGTCCAAGCCGGAAAGAAGCACTATGAACTCTTCACCACCACATATGTTGGCGCGAACTATTGCGGCCATTGCGGCTTGGCCAACCCCTTTCGGCCCCAGCATCGTGCCAGGTCCAAAACTCCGGCGATCCCGGGTCCGTACGATGAGGTGATAGAGGTTGAAGACTCTCCGCCACCACGACCAGTCAGTCCAGCAAGCCAGTTGCTACGTGACAGACCGAAACCTGTCTCATCTATCGGTGTTGGGCGCACAGCTCAACAGCTCCCTGTCGAGGCGTTTGCTACCGGTGCGATGAATACACGGGCACGCATTCCTCCTCCTGAGTTGCCAAGCAGTCCCCAGTTTATGACTGTGGCATCCGCGGCCAGCCGGGCCATTCAGAATTCAAAGACGAATACCAGAAAGCCTACGAGGCACCGGACGGGATACCAGTGGGTACATATAAGTCTCCTGCTTGTGAGCCTGGAGACCAAGTACTTCAACGGGCTTGCAGTTGAGGTTCCGGAGACGGTGCTGCCTCTGAAAGATACAGTGATCAAGTTTTCCTCGGTGGATTTACTGACTTGGCCCTCATTTACCGCGATCTTGTTCGACCATCTCCGTCCGCTCCCACCTACAATCGATCTTACGAACAGAGACCTCTGGAGCCTTTCTTACGCCTCGAGCTTCTCTGGCAAAAAGATCGTCACAGTTCCCAACACCGACAAGTACACGACTCCGTCCAGTATGCTCGCCTCGGGACACTTCGACAACAATCAGGCAGGACAATTGAAAGTGCTAGTCGTCCTTACATCCCCAGATGTAGTCGACAAACAGGAACCAGTTACACCGTTGGGATCGGATGGATACTCCACGCCAGTCAAGGAAGAAAAGAAACGGAAGGTCAAGCAAGAAGACACAAGCCCTGCCTTAAATCGCGAGAAGCGCATCAAGCAGGAAGTGCATGTCAAGAAAGAGGGTAGCGCTGGGAACACAGATCAGGTTAAGCAGGAGGTACACATCAAGATGAAGCCGGAAGGGCGCGTCCCGGCTGCCTTCTGCGAGAGCCTGACAGACGACGAGCTTGAAAGCATTGCTGACGAGATAGTTGTACATGAAGATGTGGTAGATCTTGTTGAAGTGGAAGATCCGTTTCATGATCAAACGTTTGACAGCATTCCTGGCCACAAGGGGGGTGAATATATGATAGATGACGGAGACGAGGCAGACGGGAAAGATGGTGAGCAAGCTGTGGTCCCGGAGTTCGTAAGAGACCAAACGATCTCCTTTACGAGTCAAGTACTGACACTCACAGGTAACTCTGGAGTGCCTTCCTCAAAGCATTGGGAGTGATCAAACTCAACTGTCCGACATTGATATTGCCGAGGCGCTTCCGCCAGCACACTCCACACGCTTCAAAGGAACGAAGGTTCCTGCAACATTTGTCGTCCGTCATAAGAAAAATGCGAATTGACTACTCGGGTTCCCCATTTATGCCGTCGCTATCTCCCCCATCATCACTTATTCCCTCTATGTCGTTTCCTTCTTCGTCGTCATATCCTAATTCAATAAGTGGTTGCTCTGCCGGTTCCCCATCCCCAAGCTCATCTTGGCGGGCTTGATTTGCTCGCTCACATAATGCCTGCTAGATTCGGTCAGATTGGTCGAATCGCAAAGAGACGTCATGGCTTACATATTCCGCGACGCCCCCGGTTGGCGCTTTACGATACACAAGTACAGGCTGCCGGCCACTTTCGATGTGTTGAATGATTCTATCTCGGAGGCCAATGTAGAAACGTTTGAAGGGCCGCAACTTGTCCGATTCCTGGCGAGCCCCAAGGATTGCATTGTCGTAACCCATTTCGACGAGAACTTGGCGGCACCAATCCTTCGTCTCTGGTTCTAAACATGTGCTGATGTCGATATCAGCCAATGGTCGCTGCATTTCGTCGAGAACGCAGCGATCAATGGGGATGCCCCAGTTGCATGCCTTACCTGGATCGGGATAGTGGTAGTTCATCCAGGGCTGGCCGTGAACCACGTGCGGGCGGTTCTTCTGAAGGCGAATCCGATGGAGGTTCCACGTCTCCACAAAGTCGAAGAGCTCTTGGCGTAATATACCTTCAAAGACGGCGTACATGGCAATCTGATCCTCCAACATATCACCGTTAAAGTCCCCGTCCCGGGCGAGTTCACCGAAGTAGTCTACCCACTGCCGGGAGGAGACATGAAGCATGCTCTCCCACCACTTTTCAATCTTGACATTCTTCGTGCTCGACGCCGCCTTGTAGGAATCCTTCAGGCGCTTCCCTTGCTGGAAGACTTGCCCATTCCACTCTACCCGCCCATCTGCGGCCAAAGCAAAGTTCCAATGGGCTGCTGCGATAAGCGGGGTTTCGCTGCCTTTGTCTGCCTGCAGATACCATGGCCGGAAGCCATAGGCGTCACACGCGGTTAAGTACTGTTTCAGGACACTCAAAGCCGTTGTAGCGGAGTGGCCAACATAGAACCAGATGATATTGCGTGAGTAGGCGTCGATTGCGGCGTATATCTCGAATCCGTATGCCTTCAGCTTGTCGTGACCGTCAATGCACCACTGATAGTTTGGTCCCGGCACAAGGAATTGCCCCTTTTTCCGCCGAAACATCCTTTTCCGGATCTCGACCTCATTCGGGAACATGATTTTGTACATCGCAAAGAGAGGATCTCTTGGTACCCAGAGCTGCTTTTGCTGACGAAGGTAAGGCTGAAGAAGGCTCTTGCCATATCCGGAAATGGCGTTGGATCGTTGTGTCATCTCGAGGATGACTTGCTCTGTCTTCTCCAGCAACGCAAGACGTTCTTCGTCACTGTTGATTCTGCGCATCCAGCGGCGGTCTGGGTGAAGCCTGATTCGCTTCAAACCTTCTTTGGTGATCGGCCAGCCCCGTCTCTGTAGGACGCTCAGTGTCTGCTTTTCACTGAGCCCAACACGAAATATCAGGTCGCGGATGGCCTCTATTAGCTCGGGACTTTCTTGGGTTCGGGTTTGCTGGCGTGGGAGGTCCCAACTCGCTATTCGGTGAGAGATTGTGCTGAGATTGACGATGACATGATGATGCTTCCGAAGTTTGTACTGAATCCTGCATCGTGAAACGCCGTTGAGGTAGAGATGGGTGACATAGTCGCGGTATTGATCAATTGAGTTGCGAGGACGTGCCATTTCGGAACTGGGGAAGCCGCAAAAGCAAAAGGAGGTGGGCGACATTCTGGGTTCTGAAAACTGGAAAAGGGGGGCGTGCAGGGTGGTCAAACGCACTAGTCCGCAGCGGCATGGCAACTGGCCCGCAGCGGTGACTTGCCCCGAGTGGCTTAGCCTCACCTTACTCATTGGTAGAACCCGACCAAGCCAGGGGCAGGACCAATATTTACAGAACCCTAGATCCTTTCCACCTTCCCATTTAAACCATTTTGTCCGTGGAAAAGCTCATGGTCAGCAACAGCGTCATGCCCACGGTCAATCCCGACATCGATAGCGAGACTCCAGGTGCGAATGGGGACTCTCTCAGCCAGAACGCTGAGGTGAAGAGGAGAAGATTAATCCAACAGAGCGTCCGCAAACCCGCGGCCAAAATTAACGTACGATCTGCAAGACCTCATTCATATGGAGCTACGGATGCTAACTTACCCATCCGAGCAGAAGAAGAAGCAGTCGAAGAAGATCCCTCCCCGCGGCTCAGTCCGTCATTTCCCATGCCGGCAATGCGTCGCCCGAGCCAGCAAGTCTCCCGGCCATGAATGCGCCTCTCAAGACAGTAGGTTTGATTGTCCCTGGTCATCTGCTGAGTGCGCTAACATACATTGATTAGATACTGGTGCTGCGTGCTGGGATTGCGCCAAGAACGGCCACACGTGTCGACCGGTGAGACATATCTACTCTCTGTCAGCTAACTGGCCACTTACCCCGCTGCATCTCTAGGTTCCCACTGAAGCCCAAGCTGCTGTACGTGCCTTTTGGGACCTGAACCGGCAGCTCAGCGGCACCGATGAAGAACCGGACGAGGTCTGGCGTGGTGCCGCACAACGGGCAGCTCAACAATTGCGAGCTTGCGGCAGTGGTGCGGCCCCTCCTCCTACCACACGACCAGCTCCTGCCTTGGCTTCATTTGGCGAAGTAGCTGAGAGGAGCTTTGAGGAGAGAAAGCTTATAGCGCTAGAGACCATCGCCGGGGCTGCTCAGCTCTGGATTGTAAGTATAGCCAAGTCATTAGATACAACTTTGAGTACTGACTTCCTATCCAGCGGCTCAATCAACCAGACGAGGAGGGGGATGATGAGGGGGAAGAGGATGACTAGAAAGATAAAGGAAACTCAGCGGTGTCGGTTTCGAATCCGACTACCGCATCTCAAGGACAAGGATCACGACCACCGTGAATGGCTTCACGGTTGGAATGAACTCTAAACCACGAGCAAATTACTGTTTAGACGATTAGCAGACTAAGCATGGGTATGAAAGGTCATCTCTCATCGCTCCTTTACATTAGAAAATCAAGCGGTCATTTACTCTTGGCTGTCCATGCATGCATGCGGTACCACATGTGCAGTACCATGAGACCGCATCTTGCTTTGGTGGAACTGAAGCGCACTCTGTTGGTTCGGTGCGAACTCGCTGCTATGACAGCATCTTCCATGCGGCGCCCAGAATTTAAGAAATTTAAGCTGAGGTACAGAGTGCAATGTACTGCGGGGCCAAGTGACTATACCGCTAACCCAATTTAGCACATTAGCGGTGATTTTGGGGGGTTTTGCAACAGTCACCTCTATAGCCTGCCATAAAGGGTGGCACGGTCCAACGCGACGCGAGAACGGGCCCCGTTTCGCGTTTGCTGTTAAGAGTCAAAAACAGGAACGGGCCCCGTTCTGAGATAGAGTTATCCCTGTCAATTCTAGCCTGTGTGATTGGTCTAAAACCCGGAACGGGCCCCGTTCCTGTCGTGAATACTTGAGTAGCCCCCCGACCTTCAATAGCGCGGTTTTCATTTATATGGTGTTTTCTACGACCTAGCGGGGCTGGGTCGTTGCTGACTTGTAGTGAGGGTTTCTCGAAGATTTGGACTGGATTGGATTGATTGGCAACCAGCTCCTGGAGCTCCAGTGGTCTAACCTGATAAGGCAAGAGCTAACCCTAATTTGGTGGTCGTGGCAGGGCTCCCGTCGCAGACACCAACACAACTACGCCCATCGTTAACATCCAACTCGCACATGTCCGTTAGCAAAACCATGGAAGCAATCGCGTCGCTCGTAACTTCAGCAGTCCTTCTGCTCTGGCAGACGTATCTGAACAGCCCACTCACCAGCTACACCATGGCTACTATCTCCAGCTATTTCGGCCCTGGCAGCTGTCGCCGTCCTGATCCTGAAAGAGTTATTCTTGATCCAACGTACCTTAACCCTCGCCCCAACGACCACGACGGAATCCTGATCGAACCCGACGAATTCGAGCGGAATGGAAAGCAATATGTTCGCTACTCTGTCCGGTAATAGGGTATGGTGGACATACAATTCAAAGCAGGACACGCCTAAGTGGTTCTCGTACTGCTATCTGTGCCAACTGCAACAGCGCCGAGGGAATTGTGCACATTGGAGAAGCAAGTTGCTGGAGAATATAATGAGCACTTATTTAAGTACTGCCATAGCCACACACAAGGGCACAATTCCAGTTCTACCCTAAATCTGCTTATTCAGCGGCTCATTTATTGTCCCAAAAGGGTAACAATCTGAACTGGATCCGTTCTGGATATACTGGAGGCTGCCTGTCCCCAAGTCTGGACTGGATTGGATCGAGGCTCAGATCCAGCTCCAATCCAATCCAATAACATCACTGCAATAGTCCTTCGATTGCGACAGAATCAAGAAATATACACGATTCACCTTAATATCTGACAGTACCGACTACGAGCCTACGCTTGTTGTAGCCCTTATTCATCCCTTTTCTTGTTCTTCAACTAAACACCTGTCTACAATCATGACTTCGCATCTTCACCCGGAAACCAAATTACCTTATAAGTATTTTATTAGAGACATAAACGCTGAGTACGCAAGACAAGGGCTTGAACGCCCTTGCGCAATCCCCATGACAATGGTTGATAGAGATGGTTTAATTCTTTATAAGAGGGTAACTTTTGACCTTCTCTATTCGATCATTTCGAAAAATGATATAAAGTGTCTTGAGCAATATCTCACTATTGCGCCTTGGGCCGTCTTAATAGAGCCTATTTTTTCGAATGAGTTTTGGGGTGTCCTAAGGCTGCATGTGCATTCAGATTTAAAGTAAGAAAGCTGAATTGCGCGTTTACACGCGTAAGAAATACGCCCGTAGACTGTCGATTGAAATGAGAGAACATAAGTTGCCATGGTATGAGCATGTGGGAATAGACCGGAGATAGACATACATTTGCGGAGTGGACAGGGGTACGCGACAATTAGGAATAGAAGAGTAGGATCGGATACCCTCTATGAAGTCGCATTTAGCAAAGAACAAAGAGAGAGCTTGATCGCTACTCCCTTCCTCCTAATCAACACAACGGAAATCACTATACGCTCTGAAGTCTAAGAGCGCGGTCGTCTACATGGTTGGCACGGGCCTTCGTGGAAGAAACGCGGCGCATTTCGCGTTCTCGGTTTACAGAAAATGCGGCGCATTTCCAGAGGGGAAATTTGGGGTAAAAAAGTGGAGATTCTGATTGGTGCATGTTGAGACAGTGTGGCTAAGGTGGTCCGACCTACTGGTGGCTGCGATGTGGATACTATGTAAGGAGCTGTGCTCCTCTCAGACACATGTAACTTAGAACTAACAACAACACAATCAACCGTTTTTGCTTCAACAGGTTATGAGCCCGGAGGGCACGACCTTTTCTCCAACCAAAAAGCTGAGTGTTTTCTGTCTCCTTTCTACTTTCCGAGATAACACAAGAAGTCGAAAGGCTTCCTTCCACTGCGCATACGCATTCAGCTTAATTGGAGCTATTTCCCTCTTGGATCTCTGATAGAGCTTGCAGATCCGCTAACAGGATATGTCTAGAAACGTTTACAGAAAGATCCTTTGACCCTCCGTTTATTGCAGCGAATTTAAATCGTCGAATCTTGAATAACCAAAATTTTCCCAGATTGCAATCTGGTAGACGGATTCGCCAGACCAGACCGGCCTTTCAGTCTGAGATTGCTGAAGTTCTCCGGTCGGGCGACCTACGCCCACATAGCCCAAGAATGCCTGAAACGTGGTTTGCAACATGATCGACATCAGATCATTGCCCTTCCTCCAGACGGAGGGAATGATATGGATATCTGAGACCGCTAGGCGTTTCACCCTTCGGACAATCTCTACCCGACTCCGATAACCCCTATTTGCACGGCATTATCATGTTGCCGAACGCAGCCAAGATTCATTCCCAAGACTCGATCCAAGACTGGTCGATTGCCGTTCGCCCTCATGTCTCTTAATCATTAGCTTCTACGAGAATCTATCATGTCCCTTTCCAAAGAATCGCTCAATCTCATAGGCAGTTCCGGCACCATTCCAAAGCTGGAGCAAACCAGCCAGTGGCTGACCTGGAAGAGAGAAATGCTCGACCTTCTGGACATGTGTGGATATGGAGACCTTCTGACCAGGAATGCTCAACCACCAACAGAAGGTAACGACCTTGCAACCCAGATTGAGGCCTGGAGGAGCCGCCAAGATCGAGCATGCGGTGCCATTCGAAGTCGTCTCGGTTATAACGCCCGAGTGTTTACCACGGGGATCCCGACGGCTCAGGGCATGATCAATCACCTTGAGACCCGATATCGGCCCGTCGGAAGCGCCATCTTCCAAGAGCTCGACCGCAGATATCAAGAACTCACGCTTGAATCTTGCGATTCGGTCATGGAATACGCAAATAAGCTACGTCAAGTCAGGGCTGAACTCTTGGAGATGGATGACACCTGCCAGATCGGGGAACCGCATTTTGTCAATAAGTTCCTTTGTGGACTTGGTCCGGACTATGAAGTGTTTCTCACTGCCTTCAATCAGAATCACAACATCCTTCCTATCCGAGATCCGAGCAATCGCAACGTTGTTCTCAAAGAGGCCGTTACGTTTGAAACCGCCATCTTTGCCGCATCTCAGGAGGAGGACAGACAAAGAAGCGTCACGGCCAAGATGGCACATAGAGCCATGATGGCCCAGGATACATCATGTTGTGGATACTGTGGAAGAAAAGGGCGTGACAGGTCCACTTGTTGGAGGCTCCACCCAGAACTTAGAAGAGATCGTATCAAAGCTGGTCACGAGAGACGACAACGTAAAATGCAGGTTCGGGAGAAGGAAAGGGAGAAGACGAATGATGAACTGGAATCTGCCACGTATACAACTCCTGCACACCTCCAACCTGACCAAGCTCGACTGGCACTCTGGCAAAATGACTTCCAAGGCCACCTTGGATTGATTGGCTCATCACTCGGACCTTCCGGTCTTCAAGCATCTCTTCAAACTCGGGCCCTCGAACGTATCCACGTCTTGGATAGTGGCGCCTCCTCGCATATCTTTTGTCGACAGGAGAACTTTACATCACTTCACAGGTACCACGGTCTCCCCATCAATGGTATTGCGGACGTAAAGGTCATGCCAGGAGGGTGCGGAACGTACTGCCTCCGCGTTCAAGGGCCTAAGGGATCACAGAATGTTACTCTCGATAACGCTCTTTATGTTCCAGAAGGACATTCGAACCTCTTGTCTGTGTCAGCACTAGAGAAGAAGGGAGCAGAAGTTGTCTTTCGGAATGGGAAGGCAGTGGTTACAAACAAGGGAAAAGTCGTCCTCACTGCGACAAGAATATCAGGCGTATATGTGGTCGATGAAGTTGAGGACCGTCCTTTTCAAACCGCTTTGGCATCTTTTTCGGTGGGAGATCCTCGACTGCACCTTTGGCACGAGCGACTCGCACATTTGGGAGAGAGGAATATCAAGAGACTGATGAATATGTCTACTGGAATTCGACCGGATGATTCTACATCAAACCCATGTGGAGCCTGCGTACAGGGCAAACTCAGGGAATGTCCCCATGTCCGACCGATCAAGAAAGGCACTTACCCTCTGGAGTGTATTCATGCAGATATTGCCGGACCATTCCCAGAAGTGGGAGTAGACGGCAGCCGGTACTGGGTTTGCTTTATTGATGACTTTACTCAAATGTCCTGGGTGTACCCAGTCAAAGAACGGTCAGAGTTTGAAGAGTGTTTCCATCATCTGTTGCAACAGTTCGAGAGACCGGAAAGACGATGTCACTTCCTGCACCTCGACCGAGGGGGAGAGAATCGAAGCCACAGCTTGACTCGACTATGCCGGGACAGAGGAATCAAACTCTCTTACACAGGAACTGAGCAACACGAACAAAATGGATTGGCTGAAGTTCTCAATCGAATCATCCTGGAAAAACTTACACCGACACTGCTCAAATCCGGACTCGCTTTGAAGTGGTGGCCGTACTTCCTCAAGGCAGTGAACCGCATCCGAAATCTCTGTCCTACGGCGAGCATTTCTACTACTCCATACCAAGCCTGGTATGGAGATGTTCCTGACCTCAGCCATTTGCGAGTTCTTGGCTCACGAGGATGGGCTCTGCTTCCATCCTCTAAACGAAAGAAGATGCAGTCGAAGAGCATTCCCTGCCAGCTTCTCGGCTATCAGGGCAGCACGAACTATATACTCCTTGACAAAAGGGGACGAGTCTTTGTGTCTAACAATGTTGTCTTCTCTGAAAACGTCAAAAATGTCGAACCAACATTCGACAATCTCACGCATCAGATAAGTGACCAGAGACCATCGCAACGACGACGAGTAGTCGGAGAAGAGGATAGCGATGCGGAAAATGCCATCGTTCTAGAGCCGTCGCCCCTTCCGATCGCGTCGAGAGAGGCGAACAGAAGCGGGGAAACGGGCCGTGGAGAGACAACGCCAGATGAGCCTCTATTAGAAGACACAGGATGGGATCCAGACCAAGAGTCAACCAGATCGAGTATCCATGTTGCCACAGACGAGCGTGAAGTGCCGTCGGAAGAAACAGAGGAGCATGCAGAGTCTCGGCTGCCCGAAAGATCGACCAGGGGACAGCTGCCGTCGAGGTACATACTGGCCAGCACGAACTTCGCCTTCCTAGCAACAGTTGCAGAACAACTGTACCTAGTCGCTCGCGACATCGATCAGTCCGAACCAAGAACCTTTAGGGAAGCCACGCAGGGTGTACATGGAAAACTCTGGTGGGGAGGACTGAAGGATGAACACGGATCTCTGGTTGAAAACGGTGTCTGGACCTTAGTCACGCTTCCCCCAGGACGAAAGGCCCTTCGAGGCAAATGGGTGTTCAAGCTCAAAAGAGGAGAAAATGGGCAAGTTCTACGGTACAAGGCGCGATTTGTCGTGAGAGGATTCGAGCAGAGGGAAGGAATTGACTTCAACGAAACCTTCGCCTCTGTTGTCAAGCCGATGAGCTACAAGATGATATTCGCCATTGCGGCAGCGCTTGATTTGGAACTGGAACAGATGGATGTCAAGACGGCCTTCCTCTATGGCCTTGTAAATGAGGAGATATACGTCCAGCAACCGGAAGGATTCGACGATGGAAGTGGGAGAGTCTGCAAGCTCTTGAGAGCCTTGTATGGACTGAAGCAAGCACCAAGGGTGTGGTACGAGACTCTCTCAACCTTCCTTAAGACACTCGGGTTCAAGCCTTTACTTTCAGATATGGGAGTCTTTGTGAAAGGCTACATGTTCATTGCGGTATATGTGGACGATCTGCTTATTGCCGGGCCCTCCAAGGACGAGATCGTGGCGGTCAAGCAAGCTCTGTGCAACAAGTTCAAGATGACGGACCTGGGCCCATGCAAATACTACCTGGGCATGTCCGTAAGAAGAGACAGAGCCACCCGATCGCTCTTCTTGTCACAGACGACCTACCTTGAGAAAGTACTTAGAGACTTTGGAATGGACCAGTGCGCTCCCAATGCCACACCAGTTTCGACAAGCAAGTTCGGAGAACCAGACTCGGGCTACAAGGCAGCGGACGAACTCAAAGAGTGGTATGCCAAGGCGATCGGATCCCTGATGTATCTCATGCTGGGGACGAGACCCGACATCGCTTTTGCCGTCTCCTTATGCAGTCGACACCTAGCGAACCCAACCAACGAGCGTCAGACAGCTGTCAAGCGTATCTTTCGATACCTCAAGGGATCACAAAATCTGGAACTAGTGTACCAAGGAGGACTGCAACCTCTCCTCGGCTACACCGACTCGGATTGGGCGGGAGACCTGGAGACTCGAAGGTCAACGTCTGGATATATGTTCAACCTCGGTACGGGCGCTATCAGCTGGAGCTCGAAGAGACAAAGAACTGTGGCCCTGTCCTCATGCGAAGCAGAATACATGGGGCAAACCGCAGCCGCAAAAGAAGCAGTCTGGCTGCGAGGTCTGCTCCAAGAACTGTTGAAAGAATACAAGGAGGTCCCAGAACTAAAGACAACTATAATCTTCGGGGACAACCAAGGAGCAATCGCGATGTCGAAGAATCCCCAGTTCCATACAAGAACTAAGCACATTGATATTCAGCATCATTACTGCAGAGAGAAAGTCAATGATGGAACCGTTGAGTTCCAGTACATTCCAACAGGCAAACAAGTGGCCGACGGCCTAACAAAGGCTTTACCAAAGGATCGTTTCTTACTGTTTAGAAAAGCACTAGGTCTCAAAGAACGACGGCCATGAGAAGGTGCAGAGATGAACTAAAACAGGAGACCTGCCATGGACAAACAGGAGACCCACGGATCCAAGATTGCACGGAAACGTGAAAAAGGTGCAAAGGTGAGTTAGAGTGGGAGAGCTTCTAAGCAAGTAGAAGGAAAGCCACGATCTCAAGGTTGTGCCGAGCGTGAGGAACGTGCAAAGATGGACTGAAGTGGGAGACCTATCATGGACAGGAGACCTGCGATTTTAAGAAAGATTTCAAGACCTGCAGAGACGAGTGTAGGCAGGATACCTTCTGCGGATAGAAGACCTGCAACCCCAAGATCGCAAGACCTGCAGAGATGGGCATAGGCAGGAGATCTTCTGTGGACAGAAGAAGACCTGCAGTCCCAAGAAAGCTTGCGAAACCTGCAGAGATGGGCTTCAGTGGGAGATCTTCTGTGCATAGAAGAAGACCTACGATGCCAAAGAAAGATTGCAAGACCTGCAGAGACGGGCAGAGGCAGGAGATCTTCTGTGGATAGAAGAAGACCTGCAGTCCCAAGAAAGCTTGCAAGACCGTGCAAAGATGGGTGTCAGTAGGAGATCTTCTGTGGACAAGAAGAAGACCCGCAAGTTCAGGATCGCACTGGACTGAAAGGAAAGGTGCAAAGATGAACTTGGAGGGAGATCTTCTGCGGACAGAAGAAGACTCACTGCTCCAAGATTGCACGAGACCATTAAGAGATCCTGAGCGCCCATGTCGAGATAGCTCTTTCCCTGCAGTTTTCACCCACGAAGGTGTTTTTGGGGTTTTAACGAGGCTCGACAGGCGTGCACATCAAGCCCAACAGCAGCTCGAGTGGGAGCGTTGAGACAGTGTGGCTAAGGTGGTCCGACCTACTGGTGGCTGCGATGTGGATACTATGTAAGGAGCTGTGCTCCTCTCAGACACATGTAACTTAGAACTAACAACAACACAATCAACCGTTTTTGCTTCAACAGTGCAGAAGTGGAAATGCGGCGCATTTCTGGTCTACATTCTTGAGTAGGCGTTCTTCGCGCCTGGCCACGATGCTCATATCTGGTTGAACGGATAGTACCCAGATACCTTCACCATGGAGCACGAAGCTATCGAGGCGGCTGGTGACCTGACCAAGTTCTGGGCTGGTGCAAACTCTACACAGGTCCTCGAACTTATCCCAGCTGAGGACCCTTTCCAGCCTAAGGATCAGTGGAATACCACGGCCGACCTGTACCCTGACCGGGCTATCTCAGTCGTCATCCAGAATGCTTCGCATGCCCTGCTGCCGGAGAATCTGAACGGTGTGGTTGAGGCTGTGTTACCGTACCTGGCCGAGCAATATACACGTCTGTGATTACCTTGCATATTGAACGGGCCTTATGTCTCCTCAGAGGAGGAACAATAGGTTTACTAAAGTAAAGCCCCTAAAATATACCTAGCGAGTTTATTTAATCTAGCAAGCTTAATATTAATAGGCTTATTTATACCTCCTAAGTAAAATACTAAGCTTGCTAGGTTTTACTATTATACACTTAGCTAATATAATTACTTTAAATCTTACTTACTTAGTGTTAAGTCCTGCACTTTAATTAGTAAACAGAAAATAGTTATAAATCTATAAGCAGAAATAACGAGATTAAATTAAATGCTATATTAACTGAAATTATCCACTTAAACCCTATATAACGTGTATGATAAGCGAGTGGGCCAGACAAGCGAGTGGGCCAAAAATCCCTCACCTTCCATCTTCTCTACTTTATCAGTTAGTTCTCAACAATCAGATATGTCACAACCAAACTACGAGGCTAATCTTAATCTTGCACTTCAGGCCCTTCAAGATAATCCAAAACTAAGTATCCGACGCGCCGCAGAAATCTACACAGTCAATCGTAATACCTTACGCCGCCGCCAGCAAGGGGTTCAATCTCGACGCGATACTATGCCTAACTCACGGAAGCTATCTGAACTAGAAGAAGATACTCTTCTTGAGTTCATTATCGACCTAGATTCGCGAGGATATCCCCCGCGACTGCGTGGTGTTGAAGAAATGGCTAATCGACTGCTTGATGACCGCGACGCGCCACGCGTCGGCGCGCGCTGGGCTATGAATTTCGTCAAGCGACAACCACTACTCAGGATACGTTTTCAGCGGAGATATGACTATCAGAGGGCCAAATGTGAAGATCCGACTATTATTCGCAACTGGTTTAGGCTCGTACAGAACACGATCGCGAAGTATGGTATCCACTCAGATGATACCTGGAACTTTGATGAGACCGGCTTTATGATGGGCGTTTTCTCAACCAGTATGGTCATTACATGTATAGAGAGGCATGGACGGCCTAAAAAATTACAGCCTGGAAACCGAGAATGGGTTACAGTGATCCAAGCGATAAATGCAGCAGGCTGGGCGATCGAGCCGTTCATCGTGGTTGCGGGCCAAAATCACCTTCAGAATTGGTATCAAGAATGCAACATTCCGGGCGATTGGGCCATCGCCACGACCCAAAATGGCTGGACAGATAACGGAACTGGTCTCGAGTGGCTAAAACACTTTAACCGATGTTCATTAAAGCGAACAATTGGTACCTATCGTCTTCTGATCCTCGATGGCCACGAAAGTCACCATTCCGTCGACTTTGAGCTATATTGCAAGGAGAACAATATTATTACGCTTTGTATGCCGGCTCATGGGTCTCATCTACTTCAGCCTCTTGACGTCGGGTGCTTTGGGCCCCTTAAGAGGGCTTATAGTCGAGAAATAGAGCATATGATGAAAAGCTCTATAACCTATATTTCGAAGACCGAGTTCCTCCCGGCCTTTTATGCCGCCTTTCAAGCCACTATGACGGAGAGCAATATCAAAGGGGGTTTTAGAGGAGCCGGGCTTGTTCCTCTTAACCCAGAAAATGTGATCTCAAAACTTGATGTAAAGCTACGGACTCCAACACCTATTGAGGAGGAGGCTAGCGCATCCACCTCGTGGGTTCCAAAGACCCCAAATACAGTCCGCGAGGTAAAATCTCAATCTGAATACCTCGAAAGGCGAATCAGAGGACATAAAAGTAGCTCCCCAGAGTCAATTATAGAGGCTTCAAAGTCTCTTGCAAAGGCAGCAACCAGAATATATCACAAGGTTACCTTATTATCTGCAGAGAACCGAGAACTTCGACAGGCAAATGAGGCACTAAGCCGACGCCGCAGGGCAAAAAGAACCCGATTACAGAAAGGAGGGGTACTAACAGTAGGGGGAGGTCAGGAACTAATTGATCAGATAGATGTTAATACGCAGGTAGTGGCCGAATCGTCGAGAAGTGGTGGTCAGGGAAGTTCGGCGCGACCGAGGGAAAGGCATTGTGGAATATGCGGCAAGACTGGGCATAATGCAAGAACCTGTCAGGTAGTAACTGAGATATCTAGGGAAGAGAATAATGAGTAGGTTTAATTGATTAGATAGTTTATTATGTTTTTATGATAGTTTATCTTTTGAAGGGTAAGATTTCTGGCCCACTCGCTTGTCTGGCCCACTCGCTTATCATACACGTTAACTACCATGCAGTACCCACCTGCCGGTCATACCCACCTACCGGTCAGCGAAAAAAAGAATTCCCCATACAAAATGTTAAACTTCACTTGCACAGTGCTTGGCCAAAATTGAAGTTATTTACATGGAACAGATTGTGTCTTACTGAGAGTTTCATGCTGTTTCATATTGGCATATTCATTTGTATTTTACACAAGCAGTTTGGTCGCATGACACTAGTGTAAAATTTCTCAAATGTCTCCTTCATCACCCAGCCTCCCCAAAATTTCATCAAACTTTTATCTATAGCAGCTTCCTTTAATCGCCTTGAAAATGCCTCAACAGTCTTATACAGAGAATGATGTCATTGAAGCTATACTGGATGTTACAGATAATGACCTCTCGCAGCACCAGGCCGCCCAGAAGCATGGAATGCCCCAAACCACTCTGTCTGACCGATTAAGAGGCCTACCGTCAAAGTCCGAGGCCACCCAACCTGCCCAGTTGTTATACAAATCCCAAGAGGCTAGATTAGTTACATGGATACTTCGACAAGAGGCATTGGGCTATGCTCCTTCCCACAGTCAAGTTCGCGCCACGGTAGCTGCCCTGTTGAGACAGCAGGGCCGGGAAAGGCCTATCGGTGTACACTGGCTAGCCAGATTTATTAAACGCCATCCAGAGATCGATACGAAGGTAGGAAAACGCCAGGAAGCTTCAAGGTTCAATTCTTTTACCCCAATGGCCGTTAATTGGTACTTTGATATCCGGGAGAGCGAATATGGCTGGATCAAGCCTGAGAACACGGTTAATGTTGACGAGGGCGGTATCATGGCTGGATTTGGTGAGTACTGACCACTTCTGATACAAGACTTACCAATAAATTGCAAATCTAGGTTTGGATTCCTTGGTAATTGGCAGTAGCGATCCCAGGAGGAAGGCCTTCCTCAAAGGCTCGCAGTCCCGCACTTGGACTAGTTTTATCGAAGCCGTCACTGCAGATGGCCGTCTTCTAAAGCCGGGAATTATCTTCAAGGGCAAAGAACTTCAGAAGCAGTGGTTTATTGATGAGTTTAACAAGATCGCCGACTGGTATTATATCACCTCCGATAACGGCTGGACAGACAACCATATCGCGGTCGAGTGGCTCAAAGAGGTTTATCTGCCCCAAACTCAGCCAGCAGATGAGTCAGATGCAAGGCTCATAATATTAGATGGCCATGGGAGCCATGTATCTGTGGGTGTCTACCTGTTCTCGGTCAGAAATACCGCTGACTGAAATTCCAGGATGAGTGGATGGCCACGTGTTTTTTGAACAACGTGTATTGCTGTTACCTGCCTGCACATTGCTCTCATGGCCTACAGCCACTGGATAATGGTGTTTTCAACGCATCCAAGGCTGCATATCGAAAAGAACTCCAAAAACTGGCAAGCCTGACCGATTCTGCGCCCGTGGACAAGGTCAACTTCATCAAGGCTTATGCCAAAGCCAGGGAAGTGGGTATGACGAAGAAAAACATCCTTTCAGGCTGGAGAGTGACTGGAAACTGGCCGATTTCACGACGTAAAGCGCTCATACATCCTGAGATTCAGCCAGACAAGAAGGAAACGACGCCTGGATCAGACGGCCACAGAGACGGGCAAGTCGACTCTGATAATACGCCAAAGACCAGCCGTCACATCAGAGACCTGGGGAAGAACAAGAGCCCCTCTACCAGAAGGCGGTATTCTGTGATATCAAAAGGGTTTGAAGCCCAAGAGTCCAAGATCGCCACTTTGAGCACCAGAATAGCCAGCCTGGAGGAGGAAGTTGGCCGGTTGAGCAGAGGCAAGAAGAGAAAGGCGATACCGAATCCCAATAAGAAATTTATCTCGCTGGCAGAGGCTCTAGCAGCTGGTGACACTATTTCAGAGCCAAACGAAGCAATTGAAGGGGCGGATGTTGTTGAGGATGTGATCGAGGTGGGAGGGATAGAAGAGGATGAGAGGTCAAATTCAGGGAAGGAAGAATTAGGTGTCGTACGCACCCGCACAGGGCGTGAGGTTAAAAGACCCAGAAAATATTAAAATAGATTCAATTTTGATCTAAATTCTAGGGATAAAATTATTTTTACTATTTTTATTAAGTTTTTCCCATGAGGTTAAAAAAGTGCATTTTGTATGGGGGAATCTTTTTTTCGCTGACCGGTAGGTGGGTATGACCGGCAGGTGGGTACTGCATGGTAATCCAGCTCTTCCTGCCCTTTGCACCTTTTCGAGCTAACAAATCCTCCTGGACGAAGCGACGGTTCTTCCAGGTAATCTTGGGCAGATTCTCAATGGTCGGGTTGGGAGGTAAAGCTCCAACGGCTGCTTCTTCCAACTGCTTGGCAACTGTTTTAGGCTGAAACAATCGTGAGAAGACGGAAGAAGGAGGTGTAGGGCAAGGTGTCAATGTTGGCGGAAAGCCAGCGGGCGACGGGGAGAGTGGCGAGTCCGACATCCTACTGGTAAAATGGAATAAAAACCACGTGTAGAAGGGATTATTTTGATGGCGCGACATGGTTGGAACACGCGTTCCACATTGCATACGCGCGGTGGGGTCATGCGTTAGATCACGATAGCAGATACTTAGCTTAGCCGCTAAGCCCCCCGCAATTTGAGAGTAGACTTCCATCTGCGACTATCTAGTGTAGGGTAGTGGCTCGGGAAGATGTGGATTTTCCCTCGAGATTAGACGATCACATGATACATATGTAATATGTCAATTATTTCAACTTTAGAAATGTGTGATTTGATTTGATTGAAAGGAAGAATTCGACGATTTGATTGATTTGATTGGGGTGATTGATTGATTGAGTTGACATATGATGAGCGCTGGCCCAACCCTCCCCCACCCTTCAAGTTGACGCCGCTGACAGCTACAATGCATCGATGACTGGGGTCAGAAAGGGGTAGTGCGGTGAGCTGAGCCTAATAGTGGCTAGGAGAGATGAGCTAAGAGCACAAATGGTGAGGTTTGAAATATTTGAAATATTTGAATAAATATTTCAAATAACAAATCCAGCATCGCGGGCTATCAAATATCTCAAATATGACCCCGGATTTGATTTGTTTGATTTGTGGGCAGCGCTGACTTGGGCAGGCACGGCAGCAAACGGCAGAAGAAATGAGGCATCTACGGGAGCAGCTGGACGCGATGACCAAAAGCGTCACGTCCAACACTGCCCAGGCAAGCCCTCAACCACTGTATGCAGATGTAGCGCGTATGCCCCCAACAAGCCAGCCAAGCAACATTCGAAGCCTGTCGTCTATGCGAACAACACCGTCCGCGTTCAGCGATACCTGATGCTGTACCATCGACATATCGAGGGTGAGCGAAGATGACAGAGGCAAGGCCCAGGCCGGGGGAGTTCGACAAGCCATCGAAGAGGAAATGCGGTCCAAAGAGGGCCAACACACAGACTTGCGTATTATGATATGCTAAAGTGATATCACACTGTGCTAAAGTGCTAAAGTGATATATATCACCGTGAATATATATCACACATTTTTTTCAGCTAAGTGTGATATCACGATAGCTAAAATGCTATCAGCCATGTAGCAACCTTATCTGATAAGATTAGATAATTTTATTTACAGGACTTTGGTTGGATCTACTGCAATGAGCTTTTTTAACACCCCCTTGTTCTCGTCACATCTTTAACACAACATAGGATTTCATAGTGTATTTAGATTCGCAGAATTCCCCCATAATCTAAATACAAGTTGTTAAATTCAATCTTTCTTGCTAAATTGATCATGCACACGCCCTTCCGTGGGGCGTGATAGGATGCCAACCACAGCTTCTTTAACCTAGGCTGCAGCTCCCTATAGCTTATGCTACAATTCTGAGCGTAGGCTGTAGGCCTCAGTATAGGCAGCAGGCCATGGTGCAATCTTTGGTGTATAACTAGCTAGCATCCATCACACTAAATGCACTTCATGCTGGCACCAGTCCTTCACCCTGCCGGACATCTTTGAATTCCGCGGTCTGTATTGGAGAAGTGGCAAGGATGATAGTGCTGCATAGGCAGCCACAGGAAACGGGTGTCGCACGATTACGCGTGAAGCGTCAGAACAGTGTTACAGGTCTGTTGCATGGTCAGCAGGTCTAGTATCATAGCTTTGCCTCTTTAGCGATAAGAAGGAGGAGAGCAAGAACAACCCTGATGAGAAAGAGACAGAAGACAATCATTCCGATCATCATTAGATTACGAGTTACCTAGTAAGAGCGCGCTGTCTGACAGTCTGCTGTCTCGACTTTCAATATATAATTATGATTTCGTCTTCAAAAATTACCACTGATACCCTTACTCGATCACAGACTAGAGCATCACCCGATGATCTGCCCTTCGAACCATCTAGCTTCGACGTCATTTTCCGCACCACTCATCCAGAGAAGGCCAAACTAGGCCCATCTGGCAAACGAAAGACATCTGGCCGTGTTATGTATGAATGCCTTCATTGTCCCCCAGATAGCCCATGGTCAAATGGAAAGCGTGGCAATGCTATTTACCACGCGAAAAGGAAACATGCATCTATTCTTCAGACGGAGGCCAGTACCGTAGACGAGCACGACTCAGATATTATTACCCGGCCATCAAAGCAGCCTCGGATGGACAGTTTTTTTCCGAGTCGGCCATCACATACCACTTTACGCCGCGTTTTTAACCGACAGCAATATATAGAATCGATTGTCGGTCTTCTTACACGCCGTCGTTTACCATTCTCCGCGGTGAAATGGGATGAGATGCAGGATATGATATTGGCATGCAATCCGGCTATTGAGGATCTTCTCCTCACGTCCCGCGACGCAGCTATGCGTCATATTACCACTACTTTCGACTTACACCGATCTCAATTGAAAGCAAGGCTTCAGGCGTCCGTATCGAAGATCCATCTCTCGACCGATATCTGGACATCGCCTCATCGGCATGGCATTTTAGCAGTATGCGCTAGATGGGTTGATAATGGCTATCGACTTCAAAAGGCCCTGCTAGCTATGCCTGAATGCCGATACAGCCCCAGTGGCGAACGCCAAGCAACTCTAATGGCGGAAGCAATCGAAGAATACGGTATTGCGAAGCAAATCGGCTATCATACCGGCGATAATGCTACTTCAAACGATACCTGTTTAAAGCATCTCTCTCAAATGCTACAGGATAAATACGGTGTATGTGATTAAGAACGTTGATTGATAGGTAGTTGGTTAACTGAGTCTAGATATCTTTCCATTCCAACCAGCGCCGAATCCGATGCATCGCTCATATCATAAATATCTCCCTTCAGGCCTTTCTCCTTGCGTCCTCGAAAGAAGCTTTACGCGCAGCACTTGCCGCTACCAGCGACGTAACCGGCGCCGAGATGTACGAACAGTTCTACTTTACACTCTATGATGTATCCGCCAATGAGCCAACATCGCGGTCTGAAGCTTCGGGACAGCAAGAACAGTCTTTCAGTAAGGTAAGGAAGGGAAAGGCTAAAAGGGCCGCTCGGAAGCCCCCCGATTTCAGGGATGACAAATTCAGAGGCTGGCAAACCATCCCGGCGATGCGTAAACTACATAACATTGCAGTCTGGCTTCGAAATTCATCTATCCACAGTGATCTATGGGAGGATCGAGTAAGCTTGCGGCTTGGGGTCGATAACGACACCCGATGGAACTCTTGGTATAAGTTGATCGATAATCTTATCAGAAGACAATTACAGATCAAACAATTCTTGCTTGATTACGATAAGGAGATCAATGATAATATCCTCAACTCATCAGATTGGGATTACCTTGAAAGAACACATAGATTTCTCCACCCATTCGCGTCGGCAACTTTATGGGCTGAGGGTAAGAATTCTATATTGTCGCAAATATTGACAATTATGGATGGTTTATTACGCCACTATGAAAAGAACAAGGTATGCTGTCACTTGATAGGCTCTAAACCCTAACTTGGCTAATTATCCAATCTAGGAACATTACTCGAAGCCGGAGACGTTTGATCGCTATATCCTTCATTCAATTGAGATGGGCTGGTTCATTCTCGACAAGTAATATACTATGACCGAAGATGCGCCTATTTATGCTGCCGCCCTCCTTCTTGATCCCTCAAAGCTAATCAGGTATATTGAGCGCCACTGGCCAGAGTCATGACACGAGAACGCCATTGCTGGTGTCCGTACAATTTGGGAAGAGTACAAAACTCAGCCTGAGACTGGACCTGCAGAGTCGGTTGATGAGGTATCTGCTTCGCAAAAGCGGCAGCCGAATGAGTGGGACGCTCTACTTGAAGAGTTGGAAGTCACCGAGGGTCTGGGAGATAGTATGGACGATCTTGAAGACTTTATAAAGGCAACGCCCATCAAAATAAGTGGGTCGCCACTTCAATGGTGGTGTCATAAGGACCAGCGGAAGACTTATCCTCAGCTAAGTCGAATGGCTATTGATATCCTCTCGATCGCACCTGAATCAGCTGATCCGGAATCTGCTTTCTCTGGTGGTCGACGCACTCTCCCCTGGGATAGAGAACGAATGACTTGCGAGAATCTTGAGAAGGTTGAATGTATACCATCCAGGACCACCTAATGCATAACCCCACCTAATGCATAACCAAAATTTCGCTCCTCCCATACAAAATCCAAATTTTCAATTGCATTGTATTCGGCCAGGCATGAAGATACTCGCGAACGAAGACCTGCACTATATTGCTTTTTTCATCGAATTTTCCTATCGGCTTGAATTTTTCCCGTTCCGCCCCGTAGCCTGGTTCTCTAGCCCTTTGAATTTTGTCGCATTTCTGTCAGATATTAAGGTGAATCGTGTATATTTCTTGATTCTGTCGCAATCGAAGGACTATTGAGACCTTATATCTTCGACTGGTTCCTTCTAGGACTTGAGTCCCAGAAAGTCCTAGATGAAAGTCCTACGATCTAAGTTTAGGACTTCAAACTTTAATCCTGAACCTTAATCCTGAAGTTGAGGGTGAACCCTCCAACATTCAACAGTAGGCCACGGCTTGCGCTTTCGCTGCCCACTTCTCTACATGGATTCGGAACGATAGCCTGCTGTCAAGCCAGATGCCCAGCCAGCGAAGGGCTGGCTCGGGATGTTTCTTGATATCTCCGTGACGTACCGCTGGAGCGGTCCTGAGTTTGCTGCGAGAGAAGTGCATGACTTCGGTCTTCTTCGAGTCGAAGGAGACGCCGTTTGTCGCGCCCCAGCGCACCATCTCGTCGATGGAACTGGATGCCGTAGCGGCAGTTTCATCTACTGTATCGCCTACGGACAGGATGGCTGTATCGTCGGCATAGCCAAAGCGGCCTTGGGGGTTGCCGAGTCGGTAGATGGGCTCTGTATAGAGCAGGAAAAGAATCGGCGATACAGGCAACCCCTGAGGGAGGCCGCACTCGAGAGGAGAGGAGGATGTGAGGGTGTCTTGATATCTGACACGGGCCGATCGGCCACTCATAAAGGACCCAGCCCATCTAGCCAGATGATCAGGCCATCCTTGTTCGCGTAGACGCAGAACCAGCCTGTTTCGCATGACGGTGTCGAATGCGCCTTGGATATCCATCGTGACCAGAGTGGCTACCTTCTTGCGTGCAAACGCCTCTTCGATATCATGGATCAGGGCGGTCACTAGGTCTGTTGCCGACCTTTTGGGGAGAGCACCAGCTTGTTGTGGGTGAAGAACGCTGTAGTGAATAGCTGCCCACACAAGACGGCGTGCGATCAGCCGTTCTAAACCCTTGCCGAGGCAGGAGAGCAGAGAGATAGGTCGCCAAGCCCGTGGCGATGTGAGATCTCGGCGTCCGGGTTTGGCGATCATGACCACTTCCGCCTCCCTAAATGGTTTCGGATGGTGGCCTGCAGAGAGGCATCTCTCGAACAAGCGGTGGACGTGCGTCCCGATGATATGCCATACGGCTTTAAGGAGATTAACGGTGATATTGTCTGATCCAGGAGATGTATTGCCTGTATGGAGGGTTGCATACTGTGCCTCGTCTAGGGAGATTTCGAGTGGAAACGGGATCCGTCTAAGAGGAGAGACGAGCATCCAAGGGTTCTGGATATCGTCGTCTGCAGTTCGTCGTTCCAGCGTGGCTCGTCGGAGCGCGTTAGCCTTGTCTATCTGAGATTCGTAGACGACATCGTCAACCTGCAGTGGTGGCGGCTGGAAGGGCCCTGGGGACTTCAGCCACCGAACGGCCCTGAAAACAGAGCTACTGTCGGAGAAGGTGTCGATGAGATTCCGCCAGTAGAGCCTTTTGGCTCGGCGGACTACGCGGTGGAAGTCTCGTTTGGCGATTTGGACTTCCTCGTTGAAGCGAAGAGGGTAGAGTCTTCTGATTGCACGAAATGCAGCCGCGGCGCCGGCGCATTCTTCGGTCCACCACGGAGCAGTTCGTGCACCCTTCCGTGTGGGCCGGCCAGCTGCCTTCGCTGCCGATGTTAGCGGTCGCGGAAGGTTATGTTATATGTTATGTTATGTTATGTATATTTTTCGTCCGGGGGGCCGTAGGCCCCGAAAGTCTCCTAATGGAGCACAGGACGTGCTGAGCTAGAGAAATTGGGACCTATCTACACACTAATTACAGAATACTATGACTTCCTCTCGAATTCCAATTCTGCAGACGCGTCGATAGACCTCACACTATCCAGCATATCAACGGCACAAATGGCGCATCTTATCTAGCCTGTTACCCGTCAGCGGGATGATCAGGCGCGGCTGATGAACGACAGCCGCAAGGTAAGCCCGTTGTTAGGCGATCGTGAGCCTCTGGGCGCGGTAGCCTCAGGGCTGCCTTCAAGTGGTCACGATCAGATAGAGGGCGTGCTAGCGCCCTTCATCTGGCCGAGAACAGGTAAGAGAGAAAGGTAAGAAAAGGAAATGTATAAGGGTAAAAGAGGGGAGGAAGGATGCGAGTGCGTCCCGGGTCGTGCTCGTCTAATAACGAGGACAGATCTTTCCAAAGAAACGCTGGCTTTAGACAGTTCGGTGAACTTGGTGAAGTCTCTTCCTGTTGCCAGGTTGACTGCTGCATTCGGTGAGGGTGCCAACCTCATCCGATGACGCGGCGGTACCTTTCTGCAGTAGAAGATGTGGTCCGGTGCTTTGCGTCGGTTGCATGAGCAGACCAGGCGTGCATCACTATGGTCGAATCTCTCGTGATATGCGGCGAAGTCCCCATGAAGCGACCTTGCTGCCAGCAGATGGTGCAAGGCTGCACGCGGGAGCGACAGCTCCGGCGGACAGCCTGTAGTCGCCTTGAGATTGAGTCTTTTGTACTGCTCAGGAGCGGAGGTGGACCACCACGCCTGGAACGCTTCTTTCGGCTTCTGTCTTGCGATTCTTCGTAGGTAAGCCAGCGTCGGTTGAGCGCCTTCGGGCTCGGGGAGCGATGACGCTGCCTTTGCCAGCTTGTCGGCCTGTTCGTTGCCAGGGATGTTGGAGTGCCCTGGCACCCAGCGAACTTGGATGGCTCCATGCGATGTCGTCAGAGCTTGGAACTCGAGAAAGACGTTTTGAGAGGATTCAGAAGGAGTGCCTCGTAGACACGTGGCGGCTGCCAGGTTATCTAGGCAGATGAATATTTCTGTGTTGCTAATTCTCGCAGGTTTAGAGCAGCCTTCAGGCCCTCTAAAGCCCGGTAGCTTCAGCATCGAAAACCTCAGCAGGTCCGAGGCGACCTGATCCGTCAAAGATGGGGATATTGTTCTGATGGATGGTGAAGCCATAGCTGGCAGCCCCTTCTGAGGAAAGAGAGCCATCCGAGTATACGACCAAGGTGAGCGGGTCGAGAGACTCGACCCAGCGGGAAAAGGCGTCAGCCGATTTCTCTTTAGACGCTGTCTGCAGTGGGGCAACTGTTCTTGATGGAAGCATCGATAGACGAGTTTCGGCCGCGTGCAGGGTGCAAAGAGTTCGTTTGCACGTCGAAGGCGCGTCCTGAAGCTGCTCTCTGCCTGTATTTGATATCTTCGTTTGATGAGGTCGTGGTAAGTAGGCTGTCGGGGCGGGCGCGTTCGGATCGCCAGAGGATGAGCCTCATCCAGCGATTTGAGTCGTGCGGAGAACCTAAGTCGCCTCGCGTCAAGCAATTGATCGACTGGTGGTATCCCGCTTTCTCTGTGGAGGACGGTGATGGGTGTCGTCTTCCAGACGGGAAGAATGGCCTTCATAGCCTGTTTCATGGCTTTTGTCATTATTTGCACGAGATGCTGGTTACTCGATGGTAGATCTTTCGTAGGATGGGTCCACCGCGGCCTGGTCTTGCCCGGGTACCACGCCTCTGAGCCGTGGAGCAGCACTGGCTCGACACATGCTCTGACGGCGCCTCGCACGGCGCTCGGTAGAGGGCCGTGTACCGTGTTGGTGAGCCCCCGCAAATGATAAGCCACTGCCTTTGCTTTGGCCGCCCACTTTTCGACATGAAGTCGAAAAGATAGTCTGCTATCCAACCAGATACCAAGCCAGCGTAGAGCTGGTTCAGGGTATTTCTCGACATCGCCGTGGCGCACTGCCGGCGCAGTCCTGAGTTTGCTGCGGGAGAAATGCATGACTTCGGTCTTCTTCGTGTCGAAGGACACGCCATTCTCCGCGCCCCATCGCACCATCTCGGCGATGGAACTAGATGCCATGGCAGAAGTCTCGTCTACTGTGTCGCCTATGGACAGGATGGCCGTGTCGTCTGCATAGCCGAAGCGACCCTGAGGGTTCCCTAATCGATAGATTGGCTCAGTGTAGAGCAGAAAGAGGATTGGCGATACCGGCGACCCCTGAGGGAGGCCGCACTGAAGGGGAGAAGAGGGCGTGACTGTGTCTTGGTACCTGACACGCGCCGACCGGCCGCCCATGAAGGAGCCGGCCCAGCGAGCCAGATGATTAGGCCAGCCTTGCTCACGAAGACGCAGGACGAGCCTGTTGCGCATGACGGTGTCGAAAGCACCTTGGACGTCCATTGTGACTAGAGTCGCCACCTTCTTGCGTGCAAACGCTTCTTCAATATCATGGACCAGAGCAGTTACCAAGTCTGTTGCCGACCTCTTGGGGAGCGCCCCAGCTTGCTGCGGATGAAGGACGCTGTAGTGAACGGCTGCCCAGGCTAGGCGGCGCGCGATCAGTCGTTCTAGTCCCTTACCAAGACAGGAGAGCAGTGAGATGGGTCGCCATGCTCGTGGTTCGGTAAGGTCTCTCCGTCCCGGTTTCGCGATCATGACCACCTCCGCCTCCTTGAATGGTTTTGGATGATGGCCTATGGTAAGGCATCTTTCGAAGAGACGCCGGACGTGTGTACCGATGGTATGCCATACTGCTTCAAGAAGTTTGACTGTGATGTTGTCTGACCCTGGGGATGTATTGCCTGTGTGACAAGTCGCATATTGCGCCTCCTCCAGAGAGATTTCGGGAGAGAATGGGATCGATCTAGGTGGGAATACTGGCGTCCATGCGTTTGCGATGTCGTCCTCCGCAGTTCTTCGTTCAAGCGTGGCCTGTCGGAGTGCGTTGGCTTTATCCATCTGGCTTTCGTACACGACGTTATCGACCTGTAGAGGTGGCGGCTGGAAGGCTCCTGGGGACTTTAGCCACCGGACAGCTTTGAAAACGTCGCTACTGCTGGAGAAGCCATCGATGAGGTTACGCCAATAGCGCCTCTTGGCCCGACGGACCACACGATGAAAGCCTCTTTTGGCGATCTGAACGTCCTGGTTGAAGCCGAGTGGGTAGCTTCTTCTGATGGCTCGAAAAGCAGCCGCGGCGTCGGCGCACTCCTCCGTCCACCAGGGAGCCGGGCGTCCGCCTTTCCGCGCGGGCCTCCCAGACGCTTTTGCTGCTGATGTTAGTAGACTCACGAGTGAAGACGCAAGCTCGTCCAGCTCCTCGGGGGTCGAATCTGTGAGGGGGATTCCTGTAGCGCCAAGCTCTACGATCTCGACGAATCGTTTAAGCTCGTCTTCCGTCGTCACTCGAATCTTGCCTGGCTGCACCGGAGTCGATCTGACGTCTGGGAAGGTCAGGCTGAGCGTGAAGTGGTCAGAGCTGGTGGCGAGATGGTCCTCGACGATAGCTTCAGCAAGTGGTAGGTTAGTAAAGGCAAGATCGATTGTGTTGCCGTACGGGTTTGTTGGGATATCTAAAGTGTTGAGAAGGCTGAGGTCATTCTCAGACACCCATCCTGCTATCTCTTGCCCCCGGTTCGTAGTTTGGCCTGTTTGCCAGCTACGATGTCTGGCATTGAAATCGCCAGCTACGAGGCAACGTTCCGGGACAGACCATTGAAATAGCGTGTCTAGGGCGTCCCTCTCGTCGTTCTGACGATAGAAGTTGACTATGGTCATGCCGTTGATCGCGAGCCAGAGAATGTCTCGGGTCTGGAAGGGCCGAATTTGGTCGGCAAGGAGTCTGGGGTCTCGCCGGACATATGTCATCACTCTAGGCCGAGTATCGTTGCTATTCCACATGTCGACCGGCGTGAATGTGTCGTATGCAGGGTGAGTCTTGGTTAGACAGCGGGTCTCTGTGTGAGCCGTCCACGGCTCTTGCAAGAGCACAATGTCATATCGTTCCGAGTCGGCCAGCGCCAGGGCGCAGTCGTGGGCCGGAGGGATCTTGCCGACGTTGGCCTGGAAGATCTTGAGCGGCTTCCTGTCGTTCTTTCGTGTTTGAGAATATCTATTCCCGGTCATGAGGACGAGTGATGAGTACGATTCGGCGCTTTCGCGGTGAGCCTGGTCTGGGCTGTTCGGGTTCTTCCTCTGCTTCATAGCCAGCATGAGGGGTCGTGGCCACCATGATGCACGAGGGTGCTCCTGATACAGCTGGGCTGGGAGCACGATGGTTAGGCTGTTCTTGTGATGTGACATCCACGCTTCGTCGCTCAGCCATGCCCTGCTGCGTTTCCTGATGCGATTCCAGATGCCGTTCTCGATGTCGTTGTCGGTATGTCTCCGCACCTACGGTCCGGACATGCTTTCGTTGCTCTTTAGTGAGTCGGCGGAGCACGCCGTGCACTGTCTTTGGCCGAGCTGGGCACCTACGGAAGTTGGCCTGGTGGGGGCCTAAGCAGTTGATGCACTGTTCTCGTGCGATGCAATCGTCTACAAGATGGCCAGTCTCACCACAGCGTCGGCAAACTGGCTGTCTGTGACAGTTGCGGGCAAAGTGGTAGCCCCAGCACGTCTCACACTGTCTGGGTCGGTCGGTTTTGTCAACAAGCCTGGCTGCGCTGCTGCCGAAAAGAGACCAGAATCTCTTTGTGGGCTTCAGAAAGGACACGAGCAGGGCCTTGGTCAAGGGGTTATCCGAGAATTGTCTTCCGGTACGTACATCAATGGGCTTGATCCCAGTCTGGACTTCTATCTCGTCGCTAACGACGCTGTCACTATCCACCTCATTACCGTAAAAGTCAGTCAGCCTTGCGGGAACGTCTGAGACCACATAGGTGAACCATTCCTTGTTCGTTTCTACTGCTGTAGCTCCCAGTTCAGCGGCCCACTCAGCTTGTTTATCTACCAGAAAGTCGCGTGTGACAGAGTCGGCGGCCAGGACGGCCCATCCCGATCTGACCGGGAACACCTGTCGAATTTTGTCCGAGACGGCGCCGAGTTTTTCCCGGATCAGAGTCCGGATGGCATAGCTACTGTGGGCCCTGGCCGGAGCTCCGGCTTCTAGACGGATGAAGACACGGAGGTCTTGTCGGGGTGGGGCGATAGTCGTCTGTTGCCCTTGGCGATGAGGTGGATCTGTTTGTCGGCGTCCATGTTGTTGTTGTTGTCTGTGGGTCAGACGGTCATGGTCAGTGGGAGGCGCGGCAGCAGCGACGCTGCTGTATGTAGGCTTTGGGGTCGCAGGTCCGGAGCAGGAGAGCTCTCGTTTCCAAAAGCCGAGGAAATCATCGGCAAATTGCTGAGCGAAACGTCGTTGCGGTCCGGTGACGAATTGCTGGGCCGCTTCTTCAAATTTGGCACAAAAGGCCTGGAAAACCCCCAGCTTGATGTTGTACTCTTCCACGTATTCTCGCGCGAGATCGTTGGCTGATTCAACGATAGAGATCGGTCGTTGTTCAAAAATGGATGCGGGACTGGCACGCTCAGCTCCTTCCGTAACTGCGGCGATGGTGGCGGGGTTGAGTGGTGAGGATGGTGTCTGAGCCATCCGCCTGGGACCGGGTGAAACACCAATGGTGCCGTTGACGGCTGCCGGACTGTTCTGCAAGAGGGCTGCACGGGCTCCCCGGTTCAGGTTGACGGGAGTGTGGATCCCCAGATCGAAGGGATCCAAGGCAGCGGGCGGGATCGTCGTAGACGAGGCCATCGCCGCGGTTTGCGACTGCGCAAAGCGCAGATTGGAATGTTTGTTGTGCACTTGTTAAGGATTTAGGTGTAGACAGGGCCACTTTCTTAACACTTGTATGCCAAGAAAGTGTGATGACAAAGGAAGGTGGGCTCTCGGAAGGTGCAATTTCGTATATTGAATCTAGGGTAGGTTAGAGATGTATAAACAGCATGACAATGTAGCTTACGCCGCCTTGCGCGTTTGGCTAAATGAACTTATGTCACGTAGGCACATCTTTAGTCTATGACAGATTAGAAACGGAAGGCAAGGATGACATTGTGGCATACGCAGCCTTGCGCGCGCTTCCTGGTGATCGGGTGCCACTTATGCTTGATATTCCCGATGAACGTGAATCATGAGAAGCGAAAGCTGAAAACCTGTTCACTGCATAGCTCGTAACTGAATACTGGGGTTGATTGATTAATCAGGCTAATATGAATATCCCATTGGCTCAGGCATCAAAAAGCCGCCGATTCGATGCAGAACTTCAGTCGGTAGATCAAGTAAGCTAGGCTTGTATGTATCCATGTTGGTGATGGTACTGTAATAGACCTGCGAGTATCAAGACGTAGAGAAATGAGGGAGGTTAGTGTTCATTGCTAGGCTGAAGCAGGGTCAGCTAATTCTTCGGCAGATGAGAGGAGCCCGATCAGCGCTAAAATTGATTGAGGGGTGCATAATATGACTGTTGTTACGTTCTCATGACGTCATTTGCACGAAGTACATTACAGTGTCTTGCTCTCTGGTACGTTATCCAGGTGGTATCGTTCGGCTTCAAGCCGTTCACGAGATTGATAAATGCGGTTACATGACCCAATTCAGCTATGCTCATCTCGATACCACATGTAATCCGTTCAAGAAACTCGCCATCATCCTAATTCCTAGTCTCTCATTCCTCAGACTCTGGCGTATGCAGGATGCGATAGTAATACCAGACTTTATTTTAGGGGTTCTGAGTAGAAGAATCGGAGTCTGGGGCCGAAATTTCGGTTGGCGCCAAGATCATAGTAGAGGGACCAGATAGAACCATTAATTGACTCATTGTGTACTGGTGCATTTGACTTGAATACGCCCGTAGGGTTGTCGGTCGTTGTGTGAACTGGGAGTTAGGCATGGCGGAGAAGATGATGGTATCAAAATGATGACCTGGTTGGGATAGCCAGCCAGGGCGGGCTTATATACAAGAAGTCGGCTGCAAACTCACCACATGACCTTACACTACGGTGCGAGAGCGGCCGAGGCTGATCGTAAGTACGTCATTGCTTATCTGTTGATTGAAAGGTACGAGGGGTGGTGAGGAAACCTGATCAAGCGTTGCTGCTAGGATTAAATCCTACCCTCATGTCTCCTGAAAGACACTCCCCCATCCTCTCCGGTAGTCTTTTTCACCTCTCCTGCCCTGCCTTACTTTTCTACTCACCCAACCTGCATACCATTCCGCGAGCATGGATTCCCCTAAAGATACTGAAACCCCTACTGAGAAGGGCAAGCGTGTCCACCATTTTATATGGTATCTCACCAAGGACACCAAGGATACCGAATCTTCTCCATCGCCAGCTAGAGGTACCAATGAACTTTTCGTACCCCGCACGTACTGATGTGATTACTAAGGGATATGGGGCTTGTGACATGCCGGAGGCTTGTGGCACTCAAAAAGATAGCTAACTTTAAATATCTCGCACCGGGGCCAAGGGCAAAGCTCCGCACTCTGCCACCCACCACCATTTGACGGGCGAAAACCCTGAGTTAAACTGGCGGACATGGGTGGTTTTCACCCCCTTTCCTTTGATAACCCAGTTTTGGGGATCTGATGTGGCTTTCCCTCTACGTACCTTCGTGATGATGGGACGTTTCATGCGGGGCGAGGTACGTCGAGAAGCTCGTGGCACAATGTGATTCGCCTTGGATATACTTTGAGGACGAATGTGTAGAGTGATGTAAATAAAATTAAAGGACAAAAGTCTGACAACACCAACCCCACATCCGGTTACCCTCGTTATAACACTAAATACATCAACACAAATTACTTTACGAATATTTAGTTAATTAAATCATAAAGTATATCAATTAATAGCCCTGAATCAGCGCTTCAATATTTTGTATACCAACCCTTAGCGCGAATAACAGCGCGAAGGCGACTTTTCACAGAAGTCGTCAGCTTCAAAATCAGGTGGGGAGGCAAGGCTGCCCACGCTTCCTGCAACCATCTGATCAACTTCGCTCTATCGGCCTTGTTGTTCTTTAATTTGATGAATTCAGGATGCATCCTTCGAAGCTTGGCTTTTAAAGCTTTCCAGATGTGTTCTATAGGGTTTAAATCAGGCGAATGAGACGGCCATTTAATGGGTTTAATCCCATGTAACAGCAGCCAATCTATCGATGGTTGAGCTGTATGTATCCGGGCGTTGTCCTGTTGAAATAGATCAAATTCATCGAGAAAAGGGAGAAGACCTTCCGTTAACGCCTTTCGATAAGACCAGCTGGAATAACCTCCTTTCTTTGCCGTCTTATCCCGTGTCATAGGAATAAAATAAGACTGCTTGTCTCTAGTGATAGCTCCCCAGAACATCATAGAAATAGTCGGTTTAACATGCTGTTGTAGATTGACTAGATCCATACGGTATTTCTCATTAGGTCGGCGAAAGACCCAGGCGTCAGGGTTGTTCGGCGCATTTGTAACCGTGACCTCGTCGGTGAAGCAGATCTCAGGGAAAGTCAGCGTTAGAAGGGGTTGATTTTAAAGACAATTTACCACTATATATTCCTCGATATAATGAATCCAAAAACGCGTATGTTGTAGCCGTTCTTTTGCATCCTCTTTTGACAGTTTAATCCTCTTTTTTGACCTCCATTTGCGGCGCCAATAACGCTCTAATCGACGACGTAGTGTCCGGGGAGACACTTCAACACCAAGCTCTAATAAAGCATTATTCCATGTAATTGAGCGATTTCTTTTGATAAATGACTGTATAGATATAATCTGCCGAGCGCTGAGTTTCCTAGGACGCCCAGAGCGTGGCCTAGAGGCGTTATTGTGAGTCTTTTTCCACCGTTTGATTGTCCGGGAGACAGTTCCGGGATCAGTGAAATAAGAGGCTGCAACTTGTCTCATTGATTTGCCGGCATATATCTCCGCCACCATAGCTGCTCTTTGCTCGGGAGTAAATTCATGATTTCTTTGGCGCTTTCCGCTTATTTCAACACCAAAATCGCATGGCGTAGAAGCCATTGAGTATATAATTCTCTTCGTTGAAGTAATTGATGATGTTTCGTGATGCTGACCGAAGCGGGGTAGACACGTTGGTGTTGTCAGACTTTTGGCACGTGATTGTATGATGACCCCAAGGGCTGGAGGGACAATATTTAAGGTAGGCCGAAGGATGGAATTGCGAATTTCTCTTGACAGTGGCATAACTTATGCATAATATAAAAGGTTTCACTTAATTTTATTACCAATCATGCATACTCTGTTCTCTCGGCGACACCGAAAGAGTTCACCTTACGGCAGTTATCCAGATTCTTCGGATGACAAAGCCTATTGCAGCGAACACGGAGGCAGGCCAAGAACCAGGTCTCTAAGTCGCCAAAGTTTTGACCTGGAGGATCCAGCTCGATGTTGTCGCTCTGGGACTCCTCATTCCGAGAAGAGGCGTGCTCAGTCCGTCGATCGACAACATTACTACCATCGCCGCAGCCGCCCAGTGTCACCCCGCCGAGCCCGTCATCAGGGTAGAGCCCATCATCACGGTAGAAAGAGACGCGACGAAAGCGAGCAGCAGTCCCAAGCTTCCCAACGCAAGCTAAAACATGCCATCAACGCAGCTATCGACGCCGCTGCCGTGGAGGTATTCCGTCTAAGAAAAGAGCCTGGTGAGTGGATTGGAGCTAAGGGAACGAGAGTCGCAACAGCAGCGGTGGGTGCGGCGGTGCTAGACGCGAGGCATGATGGATATGCACATAGACATAGCAAGTGGACTTTGGCAAAGTCAACGCTTGGGGGTCTTGTTGCTAATAGGCTGTTGAATGGGCCTCGACACGATCTTAGATATCATCAATACTGATGAGATGCGCATAAGGAACATGAGGCTTGGAATGGAAGGAATAATTCGTTAAGAAGCGAAAGAGGTGGTCGAAAGTTGATCAATATGGCGAAAGATACGTTCGGCTCGGCGATGACGGCACTAGCTTGGGCATTAACACCGACTTCTCTTGCGTCTAGAAGCAGTTTAACGATAGACTCATGTCCTCTCGCCGCGCCACCCAAGGTGTAACGCTGCGATCTATGTAAATGCTGGGGCAATTTGTGTCTGTTTCGTATCTTTGGCTCCCTTGCGCAACGAAGTGAGGCGTTGTGCTGAACGCATGTTTTCATGATTTCGGGGTCACTTCAATTTTGTTTTATAATTTTTTTTTTATTGATTGTATATGGTCCCAAGAAACATAACTCAATCAACACCAAGATGATCATTTGGTCTTCTAATTTGCTAGAGCGCTTTAGTATATAGGCTATGCAGCCGATGCAAACCATTCGATCAACTCAGCTCAACAGGTGTCATACAGGATTCGGGCGAAAAATCGCACAGCTATTTTACCATTCTACATTCCCAATTGCTTGGAGCCGACTCTTCTCGCGCTCAATAATTTAGTATCATTCGAGCAGGGCCACTCACCTAAACCTGTAAGGATATGGTGTTAAGAGGGGTATCGATTCTTGCGTTATTCGCGTTCTACCGCAATGAAGGCCAGTAGGGGAGATCTTGCTAACGTGCACGGTTGGGAAATTGCGATCAGAATGAAGAATAATACAATGCAAGTCTATTACGCCCGGTAGGCCAACGCCCAATGGGCTCTGAAGCTAAAGGTACATACACTTCGCTAGGTATTGCCTTGCTCTCGTCAAGCCCATACGATTCTCGCCTTGTTCCTTCCAGTCTAGTCATCGCTCTTCTTCTTGGTCCTCCTTGGTGTTAGTAGTAGCAGGTCAACTTGAGGCCCAATTCCTCCAAGTGTTCAGTTTCCTATCTTCGGCGGCTGAAGCGGTGCCTGCTGTTGACTATTTGAGGGCGTCGTAGGTTATCGGTTGGTGTTGATAAAATGTTGCTAGGTTAGTGGTGTTCCTGTCGTCTCTGTTCTAGGCGACCTGTAGCGATCGCGAATCTGATTGTGGCTCGTACTGCGTCCATGTTTGGCGTCCATTCCTGACCGTCTGATGCTGCCTTACCTCCCAGATGAAAAGAGAGGTTGCCGCGTTTCTCATTCGTACACTGAAACATCTCTTTGCATTGTGTCGTCCATTTCACGCATCGAAAGAGGAAATGCTCTACCGTTTCCTTTGCCCGCCTACATGGGCACTCATCCGTCGGTGCTGCCCTGATCTGATATAGATAGCCGTTCAGTCGCGCCATTCCGGTTCTGAGCTGCGCAAGCACGCTGGCCTCCTTCCATGACAACTGGTCGTATAGCAGGCGAGTATGTTTTCCAGGCAGAGCTGAGTCAACCTTTCTAGAATGCCTGCCAACTCCATCTGGTAGCTTCCTTTCCGTTCGTAGATCTGCCCTCGTTCGATTGAGAATTGTAGTCTTCGCTTTGGTCATTCCTCTCTGCGGCGTCATGTATGGCTCCGTTGCATGACGGGCTGACATCTTGGCTGTCTTTTGAATTTTGAGCTCACCATTAGAGGGTAGCCATATAATATTGATTCTGTTGCCGCTTCCTCGGAGCTTCTCTACAGCATCATATATCTCTCGTATATGCCCTTGACCTGACTGCTGGCGAGGGTTACCTATAGCTTGTGCAGCCGATTTGTTACTTGTCACGATCACAATGACTCGATACTTCATCTCTGGCAGGTGGTTGAGACAATGAGCGATAGCTGCCAGTTCGGCCGTGTACGGGTTGTGTTCTTCTCTCGTACCCAGGGTGACCGAAAAGGTTTCGCTGATCTTGCCGGCTCTTGCCACGGATATGGGGATTCTGATAGTTCCTCCCATGCCGACCAGATCATTCCGCGCGGAGCTGCTTGTCGCTATCCTGACCGCCCATCCTGCTTTGGCTAGCTCTTTGTTCTTGTCCTCTTCTTCCTCTCCTTGACTGTTCAGTATGACTTGTAGGCGTGCCTCCCATGGCGCGAGGGTGAATGGCTGGATGACTTCCATGGTATCCTTTGGTAGCTCTCTGCATACATCCGCGATACGCCTGAGTGGAGATATGAAGCGTCTGAAGGCTTTGATTCCTCGTAAGAGATTCCGGACCGGGTTGGTTCGTGGTAGAGAGTGTATGTCTACCCACAGCTTGCTCGCTCTTCTCCAGAACCGTTCATGGATGGTCGCTATGTGCGCTTCGGCTTCGGCTACTGCCGTTGCCACGTTTGTAAAGGACCCTATAATCGCCTGCGCTCCTACTCTTTGTACTCGATGGATGGCATACGCCGATACTGTTTTGCACGCATGCATCCAGACGTTGGAGGCGTAGTCCACCACAGGGGCTACCATGGCTGTAAAAAGCTGCCTCGTTGTCGAGGGAGCCATTCCCTTCAGTCGTTTCAGTTCCATCGCAGCTCCTAAACCCTTCGTTGCTGCCCTTGCGATATGCTGTTTGTAGTGAAGCCGCGAGTCCATGATGACACCCAGGATCTTGACCTGATCCTTCGGAAAGACTCTCTCACCCTTGATAGTGAATGGTTCTGAGTCTACCCTCCCTGTGTACCTGGTGAAATGCATGATCGCCGTCTTTTCCGCCTCAAATGTCGCGCCGCTGCGTCTCTCCAAGTCGAGAGCTTTGTCAATTATTGCTTGTATTCCTCTCCGGTTGCTCTGGGCTGTCGGTCCCGATACCCACGCAGTGTAGTCATCGACAAATGCAATAGCCCCACCATTCTTATCGATCTGAGTTTGCACTAGATCTGCATTAAAGAATAGAAACAGTATCGGCGATAGGGGCGATCCCTGCGGAAGTCCTGCTTGTGGTAGAGGTCTGCTTTCAGAGCTTTGCCCATTAATCATGATGGTTGCAGTCCGCTCGGAGCAAAAAGCATCGATCCATCGCAAGAGACCCTCCGGGATCCCTCTCGCCTTCATCCGCTGCAGTAACCTCTCTTTGCATACGCCATTATATGCTCCTTTGACATCGAAACTGATGAGACTCACGACATGCCGTGAGCGCCATGCTGAGAAGATGTGCTCTTGTAGAAGTATGAGGGCTTGCTCTGCTGATCGCTGCTTCCGCGCACCGAAATGGTTGGTCGGAAGAAGTCCGTAAGTCTCTACCGCGTGGGAGATCCTCTCAGCAACTACCGACTCTAACACCTTACCCAGCGTAGCGAGAAGCGAGATTGGTCTCCACGCTTTCGCAATCGTGTAATCATCTTTACCTGGCTTCTTGAGTGGGATGATTCGAGCATGTCTCCACTGGTCTGGTATCACGCCTTCGTCCAGTGATGCTTGGAAGATGGCGAGGACGTCGTGTTTCACTGACGGCCAGACTTGCTTCCAGACGATCGCTGGTAGTCCATCTTCTCCTGGTGCCTTCCATGATTTTGTCGCCCACAGTTGACGTTCCACTTCTTCCAAAGTCAGGTCGGGCATCGTTACTGGGGCTCTCTGTTGTCGCGGTCCTTCGTCTTCGATAGCGTCTGGCAATGGCGGGAAGAACTTGGCTAGCAGTTCTTCGGCTTGCTCTTTATGGCTCGTTGTTGCTGTTCCATCTGCCTTAACGAGCTGCGGTACTTTCCCAAAAGCTGCCTCATCCCCAGACTTCATGTACTTGGCTGCTTTCCAGATATTATCGTTATCCGCCAGAAACTCCTTCCAATGATTGTTCTTGCGTTGTCGGATGGCATCGTGATACTGCTTCGCCGCAGCCTTTGCCGTATTTTCCAGACCTTTAGCATTCTGCCCCGCACGCCTTACGGCTCGGGCTCGATTTCTCCAGTATGTGTATATATGCCGCAGCTGTGTGAGGTCATGGGTCCACCACCGCTTTGCGTATGGCGACGGTTTGGCTCTGGGTGTCAGTGCTCGGACTGCTTCTAGCACAGCCGACATCAACCTGTCCGTTTTCTGCTGCACCGTGCTTCCCACTGGCCTAACTCTCAGCGTCTCCACAATCCTACTATTGATCTCCTTCCAGGGTGCATTCTTGAACAGAAGTCTTTCTTCCTGTTTCGGTGCCGGGACTGAAATGTCGAACGCCGTCTCTATCGTGCGATGGTCCGACCCGTGCTCCGTACCATGTATCGCGCATTTGATGTTTGCGTCCGCAAGCTCCTCGGACGCCAGAACCAAGTCAATGGTTGTTTCGTAGTCTCCGCTTTGCCATGTCTTTGTGCCCCGGCGAAGGAGGCTCCTAAGCATGAAATCGTTCATCAAGTCAATGATCGGATCCGCCTCGCCCTGTCTCTCCACTGATATATCGTCTCCGCCCCACATCTGGTCGTGGCGGTTAAAGTCGCCAGCGATGACCAGATCTACCGCTCTCCCCGATCTCTGTCTCACCTCTTTAATAGCTTTACGGAGCTTAGCGCATATGTCCTGTAGAGCTTGGGCGTCTCCCCCAGGTACGTAGACAGACGCCGTGAAGACCAGACGATCTGGCAGCCGAACAACCGCTGCCGTCACGTCTGGGGAGTCTATCGGCACCTGCTCGGCTTCCACCTCCCTGTTCACCCAAAGCATACTCCGAATCACCCATCTACCTTCCCTCTCTGTCGTAGGCACCATCTTGACCCATTTGTGGTGCCCCATCGGTATTGTTAATAGCCTACCCTGAATCCTCCGTGCTTGGGGTTCTTGGATGGCTAATACGGTTGCATTCTGAATGTCCTTGTCGTTCATTAAACTATCATGTACCGGTCCTTGCTTTCTGACATTCAGTTGAAACAGTCGGAATATGCTATTCATGCTGTAATGGATAAAGCTTCCGGCAGCTTCTGCTGTATGACTCATGGGGGCCGCCGCATGGGATACATTTCGGAATCGTTCCTGTGCATGCACTGTGGTGATGGCCTTCTTGCGCGCACCTTCCACAAACTTGTGGTCTATCACACTGATAGGCCTTATGGCTCGTGATCTCTTGGCAGTTGTAACATTGCTTGGGGCGGTCACGACGTTCAAACGCCTTTGTAGTACCGGATTCTCCTCCAGCCACAAAGAATCCTTCGTTGATGAACCGCCTAGCTTCTGACCGTTTTTTGAGATATATGACCATCGAGCCATACGCCTTGGGGGTGTCTCTCTTACTGAGCCATGCTACCTTGGCAACTTCGGTGTCATTTTCTCGGCCGAGCGTCTCGGTGATCTCAACTCGAACTTCGTTCTCCTCGTCTAGTACCGCAATACGGCTGACATTATCCACCCTGATAGGGTACAGGTCGTCTCGTAGGATCCGGGCTCCTGGGGCCAGTTTCGTTTCCGCTACGCGTTTCACAATCTCATGCTCGCTCTCGTCCCTGCAGGTGATCCTGACGCGGTGGGGGTTCTTTGGGTCCTTAGTCACCGCTCGGCATCGCCACGTGGGATTATCCAGTTCGGATCGGACTTGGTTCTCCACTGTCGCTCGGATCGTCCCGGCTGAGAGCCTAGCCTCATCTTCATCTAGTCTTGAAACGTCAATCGTGCAGTAAAGCACGTCTGTGGGGTTCGGCGGAGCGGCTAAGGTCCTCGAATCGTTGTGGGGTAAGAACGGTGTCAGTCGTGTGACGTCAGCATATGATCGTTGAGATCGTGGCGTCGTCTAGGCGCACAGGACCTGTGTGCTCGGGGCACAGACCCCCCTGTCAGCAGGCTAGGGGCACAGCCCCCTGACTAAGCATTCATCATTTATGGGATGTTGAGGGAGCGATTTTCAGGGGCTAAGCATCTTTATCCTGATCTCGGTATCATTTTATCAATTAACTTAAATGGATCAATTTCCGGATGACTGCTTACCTCCTGAGCATACATATGCATCTCGAGATGATCTATTCCAAGCGATCAATCGCTGGGCAGCACCACGAGGCTATGCTTTTGTTACCGGAAGGTCCAACAAAGGCAAGTCTGGGAGACTTACAGTTTACTTCACTTGCGATCGTGCCCGTCGGCCTCCAAGCGACTCAAGAAGCCGTATTCGAGCAACCTGCACTCGAAGCACCCTCTGCCCCTTCTCTATCACCGCAAAGGAGTTACCCGATGCATCTGGCTGGGTTGTACGACATCGATCGGATAGTCAATATGCTACACATAACCACACGCCAAGCACCCATCCCACTGCTCATCCTGTTCTTCGAAGGCTCTCGAAAGACGATAAATCAACAATCAGCAATCTTACAAAGGCTGGAATCAGCTCAAAAGAGATTAGAACCTATATTCGACAACATTCAAATTCCATTGCAACTCAGAAGGATATCTCCAACAGCATTGCAGAAGCTCGACGATCATCTCGCTTTGGCCAGAACACAATGCATGCTCTTATTAACCAGCTAGATCAAGAAGGCTTTTGGAATCGTATGCAGGTAGATAGTGAAGGACGGGTTACAGCAGTTTTATTTGCTCATCCTGAATCACTTACCTATCTGCAAGCATATCCTGACCTTCTTCTTCTAGACTGCACATATAAGACGAATCGGTATGGCATGCCGCTTCTCGACATTATCGGCGTTGATGCCTGTCAACGATCATTCTGCATTGCTTTTGCATTCCTCAGCGGCGAAGAGGAACAAGACTACCAATGGGCTCTCGAACGACTGAAGTCTTTATATGAGGTCTGCAATACAAGCTTTCCGTCTGTCATTATTACGGACTGTGCTTTAGCTTGTATAAATGCAGTTGCTATCTGCTTTCCATCTGCAGTCCTTCTATTATGCCTTTGGCATGCTAATAAGGCAGTCCTTGCTTATTGTCGGCCGGCCTTTATTCAACACCGAACAGATCCAAAGACAATCGAGGCAGAGCTTCTTAGCTGGCAAGAGTTCTATAACCAGTGGCATTTAATCATTCAATCAGCTGATCAGGTAACCTTTGATCAGCGGGTTCAGCAGCTTGAGCAGCGATATCTACCCGCCTACGCCAATGAGATTGGATATTTGCATGCAACGTGGCTAAACCCTCACAAGGAGAAGCTTGTAAAAGCTTGGGTTGATCAGCATCTTCACTTTGGTACTGTCGTTACTTCTCGTGTGGAAGGTATTCATAGTCTACTTAAAAGCTATCTAAATACATCGACACTAGATCTATTTGAGGCTTGGGGTGCTATTACACGAGCTGTTACCAATCAGGTCCATCAGCTACAGTCAAATCAAGCCCAACAGCAACTTCGACAACCAATTGAGCTTCGTATAGCTCTGTATAGTGCTGTTCAAGGTTGGGTATCTTTTGAGGCGTTGAGGAAGGTTGAAGAGCAACGAAAGCGGCTTTTGGATAAAAAAACCCCTCTGCCTCGCTGCACTGGTACTTTTATGCGTACACTGGGATTGCCTTGCGCTCACCTACTTCAGACCTTACAAGAACAAGGCCAAGTTCTTCTTCTTGAGCATTTCCACAAGCATTGGCATCTGAAGCGCCCAGGGCAGCAACAGTTACTTCTGGAGCCTCGCACTCGCATAGATGCAAGGGCTACTATATCAAATCTGCCACAATCAAGTACAAAAAGACTACCAAGCTCCTTTGAAGCCGCTGCGACTACAGGAAAAGCAAGGGCAAAGGCCCCGCCAAAATGCAGCAAATGCCATGAAGTCGGTCACCAAATGAATTCGAAGGCATGTCCCTTGCGGCATCAAGAGCTCTTGGAAAAGGTAGCAGCAGAGGCAAAGGCACTGGCAGAAACAGAAGTATCGGCAATGACAGCGGCACCGGCAGTCCTCGCCGATCAGCCGGAGACTATGACTGGGACCTTGCAAGACTCGCCCGGTGGCGCCTCTCAGCGGCCGGGATCTCCTGTTCATGAGCAACCCCCTTCGCTTGGCCGGCCATCGCCATCACCACCGAGGTACGATTCTCCACAGGAAATATATGAAAGATATGTTGCTGCAAGAAGCGCGTGGTACGCAGTGCAGCCAGTTGGCAGCATCAAGACGAACCAACAATATCGCAGGGCGATGGGGCTCCCACTCAGGTATGACAAACAGAGCTACGAGTGGTGCCTGGACTACAAACAGATGTCCAAGCGCTGTATCACGTCAACAGGATCAAGAGAATGGACGAAAGAGGAGATGATGGCGTATTTGGATTGGAGTAAGGCGGAGGATGAGCGGATTGAAGCCCAGGTCGCCGAGGAGATGGGAGACAATCCTTTGGCCAATAGAAGAAGAGGCGTCAAAGACATTTGGGAGAGAATAGAAGCAGACAGTAGGGAACAAGAAGCTTTGCACTTAGCTAGTGGGCGCACAGAAGATTGTATCATTGTTGGAAGTCATGGGTGTTAGACGGTCACTCGGTAGCAAAGCCATTGAACATTCTCCGGCTGTCATAGCTGTGTATAATTTGGTTAGCCCTTCCCGTCCCTATTTCAATAATCACAGTCAAAGGGTAGCTGTCGGCTCCGTTGAATGCGTTAGTACATTCAGTCAATTTCTAATTCAACGGGAAATGCTTAGTCAGGGGGCTGTGCCCCTAGCCTGCTGACAGGGGGGTCTGTGCCCCGAGCACACAGGTCCTGTGCGCCTAGACGACGCCGGGGCGAGTGACCTGCTGCAGTCTTGTGCCGCATAATGAGATGTTGCACTGAGTGTGCTTAAAGGGTTAGAGTGAATATGATGAGCAGCAGCAAATGTGTTGATTGATGTCTTAAGTTATCTCTTGTGCGGGGTATTCCATCCCGCAGAGTTACTTAAAGCATATAGCTAGATTACTAATGCCTACCCTGCGACACAAAGTAATAAAATTAGGTTGCTGTTGAGCAGGTCGAAACATGTAATTGTGGGGTCTCGTTAGGCCGATAGTTTAAGCTGCAAGGTACTTGGTTTGCCATATATTAACGCAGTGCTGGGCAGTACCGGCTAACATATCTTAGCATAACTTCGAAATTTTCCCCAAACGCGTGTGACGCGTTGGACGTGTTGGATCGCGTAGTTGAATTGGCACTCTGTACCAAGCCATAGATTTGGAAAAACTTTTTCTGAGTCGCCCAAATCTTGGGGACAGACTAATAGTCAGGCTGTTAGTCTGCGACCCTCGGACTGGACCGTCAGTTTAGCCCGAGAGACGCAAACTGGACCAATGGTCCGTGGACTATTAGTCTAGACTGCAGTTTGGACTAATAGTACAGTTTTTGGTCTGGACTATTAGGAGCTCTGTCACGATCTATCAAGCCACTGCATTTACTACTCATACAATTATCCTTTCCTCAGCATTATCATAAACTGAGTGCATTTAAGCGAATATATGAGCTGTTAACAGTCGTAGAGGTTGATCAAGTTTTTATGTTGTTGTTCTGGGCGTCTCCCCCTGGCTTTGTTGGTGGTTTAATCGTGCTTTTACGGCTCGAAGACGTTTGCGTTCATGCTAGGGGTCAGCGACGGGAATAGCTTATCCTATCGCTATCCTGGAATGTTACTTGTTGGGTGAGTAATCCGAAGTTCTGGCCGAATCGAGGGCCGTCTGTTGAGGGCGGGGCATACGCTGTTCGAAAAGTTGGCGATACCCATGCGAGGGTACTAGCATTGCATTACCTAGGCAAGTGGCAACATCATCAAGGTTTCCCCGTACGAACCCATCCTATGGAGCTCCCCGTTCCGCCTACTCCACACTCTAAGTTACCCCCAATTCCTTATTTCATCTCATGCTGGTCAATTCGGTATTTTCTGTTTATCCATGAAATAATCCATTTGAAATCTCTCTACGGCAATGGTGATGAAAACGTAGGAGATAGAGCTGAATGGCCTCTGGTGAGCACAGTTGGCGGGAAAAGGATAATTTCGGGCATGGCCATAGTGTGTTCAGCAGTCATCATAAAACACCCCTTGAACCATCGCATTCGTATCCATGGTATCATAGTTCCATATTCGCACGCCGGTTCCAAGTCATATCATCCGTTCACGGAGGGCTTGATGGTTGAGTTTCGGTCTTAGGGCGTGTCTGCACCACCAAACCATCATTTTTTGGCGTTAGGCCCTGTTCGCTCTATGCATTCGCAACTTCCAACTCCCAGATGACCACACCGACCGGAGTAATCTAGTTCGGGGAGCGCTTCTTTGACACCGTTTCCGGTTCGTCATCAAACACCTCCTCGAAGCTACTGTTAATCACTCAGAGGACCTCTCGCTTGCGCTTCTCGCCGCTGTTACTCGGGCTCTTTCTCCCACGTTTCTATATCGCCTGGATTAAAAGCACCAACAACCTCCTGGCCTAAAGCTTTGCCAAGTCTCTCTCGTAGCCCTAGAATCGGCCAAATAGGAACCCTTGTGTATTCGATCTTGAGGCCTGAAACGGCAGCATCGTCATCATCGAGCGGGGCTTTGAACGGATCATGGAACTTTTCCAAAAATTCCTTTGTTACGTATCCAGTGTAGACAATAAACTCCAATGTGTCTGTATCGTGGGTGAGGATCCTCAATTTGAGGTCGTGAAAGTTAGGGCATGGCGGAATGCCTTGCTCTGGGGATATTCGTGAGTCGCGTCTGCCATTGATAAGTGGGGAAGGGTAAAAATGCTTCTGCGCCATCCCTAAAAATATGCCCACGAAGTGTGCATCGTGATCCAAATTTGAAGGCACGAGCATGCGAGCCCTGAGTTGCTGGAGACGAAACACGGGCTCGTTCCATGATCTCCCCGGGCCACATGCGAGGCGAAATGAGTTGTTTCGGACTGACGCCAGCTGGGTTTTGCCAACATAACAAACCATGGGTAGACCAGCATGGCTTTGACCTGGAGGGAACTGTGTTGAGATGTTGAAGGATTCGGCAGGCCGCGTTGATACTGACCTGAAGGAAGAGTAGGAAGACTTCATCTCATCAGAGGGAAAATTCCACATGATCTGCGCGGGCACAGCATCACGATAAACGAGACCGCCAAAGTATAGATGGAATTCGGGTAAGTAATGCGGTTTGCTAAAGGCTTTAGGCCATAGTGTCATGAGGGCTGTCTTGACGGCAATGGAGGTGAAGATAGGGTGCATCGGGTCGGGCAGAAGAATCTGTGTGAGCGCGTTGCTAAGAATGATGATTGTATTCGACGGACTGAGATGCCCTCGCGAAGGTGGCGTAGCTGGGGATATCGTAGGCTGAGGTGTATCGCATGGTGGTAGTTCCTCCCATCTCACACCGAGGAGTTGAGCATGCAAATCAGTCCAGCAGATGGGGCGCACAAAGAGCGCCGTGCCAGCATGTTGCTGAAAGACGTCGTAAAGGGAATTCTTGGCTGGCTGGTAGATGCGGTGCGGGTGCCTCTTAGGTGGGGTTGCGACAGGCGCTTGCGATGTGCAAGGCGTCGTGTCTGGTGATGTGACACGACCGTTGCCGTTGCGCGACGGAGTGGTCGATGTAGCAGAAGAATGTGAGGTCGCCATGTCCACTAAATTGCGCAACTGTTCGATGAAGTTGCTGTTCGGCAAAGGTATCTTATCGCGAGGAGTATTAAGGTTCTTTCCAAGTGTCCTTTTGCAGAGTATTGTGTGGTATTTGATGGAGACACAACCAGTCGAGAACGTGTTCAATAAGATAAGCAATGGCGCAAAAATAACAAACAGTAAAAAGAAGCAGAAGAGGTGATTGAAAACCTTTAGATATTCACGACAGGGATAAAAGACGTGGAATAGGAAAGGAGGGGGGAGAAGGAAGAGGTGATGACGCTTGATGATGCAAGGGCGAGCTATGTGTGTTACGAGCCCTGATTCTGTTGGATACGCACGATGGGGTGAATTCAATGGATTATGGAGCAGAAACATGTTAGATACGCGAGTGGGGTTGATGTCCAATTAAAATGGGGTTAATTTTCACACTTGAGGATCAATCTAGTCCCCAGGAGCTCGTCCTTCTTCTTCTGTCTCTGTTCTGTCCTTTTAGGTATTTTCCCCCCCACCCGGTATTGATATATCCGGGGACCCACAAAATACACGTTTCTTTTATCGAGGCGCTATCACTCATCCAACAAAACTGGTGATCTTGTCACGTTGTGTATTTTACATAATGGGGCGTGCGATCGTTATAGCAGTGATACTCCAGTCGGACCCCAGGATAAAGATGTATATGGGACTTAGAGCGGGGAAGCAACCCAACCAAGAACATACACACATCCAATGAGACACATCAGAGAATCAGGGCTCGTGACATAAACCGTCTGATCTAATGTGATAGGGGTGCGTTGCGTGCACGGGCCACGATTTCATCAAATCGTGTATCCGGACCTGATACTGGGGGTAATTGGTACAGTAGGGGTCACCAAGGTTGGCACGGACGAAAAGTAGATAATGCGGCGGGATTCGGACGGTCCTTTGTACAGTAGTAGGCATCATTTAGCTACACATAGCCGCGTCACAATAAAACCCTGTATCCTATCATGCACACTATCGGGGCTATCATGTTATCCCATTAATTACCCCTTATGTGTAAATCATCACTCAGTGCGAGCAGAGCAGCTTCAAGGACACCAGCCAAACAAAAGAACGCCCATCTCTGTCTCCTTCATGCTTATACCTATCCCTCGCTCTCTTTAGAAGCTTGTATGATATCCCCCTCAAAAATTGCCAAACTAAAAATGCCTCCCCTCTCTTCCAGGCCGCAGCCCTCTTACTGGGATGGTTTCGCACCTTCCTATTGCATCGGCTTAATCTTGGCGTACAATGATGTCTCATGAAAGTTAAAGTTGGGTTTGAGCTCGCAGAATGGATGCTGTAAGAGGAGTACGTCTGCCGTTGGACGATCAAAGGGGTCCCTAGTTCGTTGTTAGCCAATCATCAATAACAGGGAAATCCTTATCCGAAAGCACTCACACTTGGAAGCAATCCATCATAAACGCCACCGCCAGCGGACCAAGGGTTCCTTGGATGTCCTCAGCGATCGGTGGCGTCTCGCCATTGGCAATTTTGTAGATGGCGCCTACCGCCTCCTCCTTGGCCCATGGTCGTTGGCCTGCGAACATCTCCACCACCACACAACCCAGACTCCAGATATCTACCTTGGCACTGTATCCCTCGCATTGTGATCGAATGACCTCGGGAGCCATCCAGAACACCGAGCCTCGCATGTTGTTCGTCTTGTCATTGCCGTAGATGTTGTCTGTCTTTTTAGAGATACCAAAGCCACTGATCTTGCAAGTGCCATCTACATCCAGAAGGATGTTATCTGCCTTCAGATCTCGATGGAGAATACCCTCCTGATGCAGGTATGCCAATCCGGAGAGCGTTTGTCGGGTGAGAGACGCGACAATGGATTCTTCGAACTTGCCATGCTTATGGAGACATGATCCGATACTGCCACCAGAAATATACTCGAGAAAGATGCTGATACTTGTTTCCTTGCGCTCGCATCCGAGATATTGCACAATGTTGACGTGGTCCAAGTGCTGCATCGTGTCAATTTCATGGTCCAGTCCCGCGACCAATTCTTCCATCTTCTGCTTATCACCACCAGCAGCCTTGGGGTTGATGTCCACTTCCTTGACAGCCAAGAATTGACCAGTAGTGGCATTCATACCCAGGTACACACGACCATAGGTGCCCTTGCCAATGAGTTGACCCTTGAACCAGCGGAATGTTGTCTGCCTCTTGGGGAGGGTATCTTGAGGATTCTGGGGCGTGATCATGCTGCCACGTCGATCCGGGCGGAACTGCACAATGTTGCCGGAGGCCTGTCCTCTGCTCTGAGACGTGCTAGCCATACGTGTATTGCCCTCGTGAGCGCCACGGACAACTTCACGAATGGATATCATGCGGTCAAGTCCACTAGAACGGCCGAGACTTCTCTGTGCCACAGGAGTAGGTCGTTCTGGAGCCTTAAGAGTAGATTCATCAGAACCATGAGTATCGTTCTCATTGTAAAGAGAGGGCGGTCGGCTGGGTGTAACGGCAGGCAGACCATCGGTAGGGGGTTCAGCTGCGGGAACTCCTTGCGCTCTCTCGGGCGTCGCCTTAGGTGCGCCCCCAGAGGTCTCTTCTGCCTCGGCGATAGGAGATGGAAGTATCTCCCCACCCTCTCCCTCTTCTAGAACTGGTTGATCAAGATACAAGTTAGGGAAGAAGTCATCGAGGTTGTTAATCAGGGCATCCGTTGGAGGACGGTTAACCCAAACGTCCTTTTCGATGAACGGTTTCCGTCGGCTCAACTTGCTGTCCTTCTCACTAGATGTCCTGGAGTCGGATCGAGGGGTTGCTGGTGGTTTACGAGAAAGTCCTACGCCGTCGTGGTTGGGGTTAAGTGTAACAGCGCTTGGCATAAACTGTGGAGATGTAAAGGACACTGAAAGGCCCTTTTCAGCCCGAGAAGTATTCATTGTCAGACTGGGCTGCTTATCGTGGTCAACTGCGTCATGTCCCTGTTGTTTCTCAGCAGAGGCCTTGCCCTTGCTTCGATTTGCCAGACAGATCGCGAACAAGCCATCATCGGAATCGTCGTCGCTATCATCATTAGTAGGCGGTGCCGGAGGCGGTCTCTGAGGGGACAGCGAGCTTCGAGGTTGATCGAAATCAACAACTCTGTTGCTTGTTATGCCTGGACCAACCGACTTAAATGGGCTACCCTTCGCTGCTGCCTGCTTCCGCATCGCAAGATATTCGCGCTCTTTTCTCTCCATCTCAACGCGATATGAGGTTGCCTCTTGCGAGAGAGCCTTCTCATCGATCTTGTTATCCGTCGATGTGTTAGACCTGGAGGTAGGGGGTGAAGTACTTGACCGCTGCCGCGGATTATGTTTCGAGCCATCAAGTCCAGGTGCCAAATAACCTAAGGATGCTGGCACGTTGGGGTTTGCTGTAAGGCCGCTGGTCACGGGAGGGACTGCTGGAGGTGTGACGAAGAACTTGAGAGTTCCCACTGGATCTCCCCTAATCTGTTTGGTGGTAACAAGTTTCTGGTCATCTAGAGGATCGGCATGATCAAACCTGCCAACCTCCGTAAGGTACAGCAAGGAATTTTTGTAGTCTCCCAAACCCAGATGCAAACAGACGGCCTGGCGAATGTCGGCCGCCGTCTCCGCTTCGGTGATATCGCACATTCGGTAGTGCCAATAGTCCATGGTAGCAAGGACATACGTCCGTACAGGGTTAATTGTCTTTGATCGTTGATGTGATTGGTGGTCGTTCCTGTCTTCTGGACCTGGTCCCCAGCTCGAACCGGGCCGGTCCAAACTGGGATCAGGATCGGTTCCAGCGCTTGGTAGATTGTTCCCATGCCCACCACTGGAAGACTTGTTCCGGCCGTGTGAACTCGAGCTCTTGGTAGATTCAGCCGACCGGCCGGTAACGATGCTTTGAATAAGCTGTCCCATTAGTTGCCCTTCCTCTCGTTCCCTCGGCTGGCCCCAACCGGTTCCGCTATCTGTGCATTCTCGGGCGAGTTTAGGGTATACTTGCTGGTTAGAGTTACCACGGCCGCGGCCAGCCTCGGGCTCCAGGGACTGGGTTCCATGGATGTTAAGTGCTTTGAATGTCTCCTGCCAGTCTCGGGGGAACCGGTTCTTGGCCAACCAAATCCAGGCGGTATCCAAGGGCGACTGGGACGCAGCTTCCAGAGGAATGGAAATCGCAGAGGAACTTGCTGAACTAGAAGAGGTATGATTGGAGGCATTGCATATACTCCGCGATCGAAGGGTCTTGTTCGTATGAAGACGATCCCTTGAGTTGGGATTGTCCATCGGGGTAGTCGTGTTGGTCTCGGTGCCACTTATCGGCGTCTTAACGGAACACGACGCCTGTGAGCTGGCGGTCAGGCTTGGATCTTCGAGGCCAAAGGCGGGCTAACTTTAGCTGTTCTCTGGCCGCAGTTCTCCCAAAGAGCATGCGGAATGATAAGCCCGGCACCATTTCCTACCGTGCTGACTTCAGAATTGGTAAATTCTCTATCTCGTCACTGATACCGGGCGATAGGTTGGCTGAAGTGCTCCTCAATACGGCTCAATACGTGGATGGCATGCCTCGTAAATGTCAGAGGGGGGTGTGCGATATGGGCAAGTGGGATTGATGGGCGCCTTCAGCAGGCAAGATCCATGAACCTATCCTCCAAGCGACGACCGCGCCCGCAAATTGCGGCGCAGCTAACTTTAAGTTTGGTCAGCGTCGATCGGCGCTAAAATACTGACTACCTCTCAGGAGGTAAGCTTTCATTGGTGTTGTGAAACCATTGACCGAAAAGTGGGTGGCTGCTGTCAGTGGGCTGAATGTGACAGGATGCGGGAGGGGGTTCTTGCATTTCAGCCACACTAGAGTGCGTCACTTGCGTGTCATCAAACGTTAATTTTATAGTATGTCATGGAGTCAAACCACTTTCGTAGCGCGTTAAAGGCAAGGAACCTGAGAACCAGACCGCAGAGAAGGCCACAATGTGGCACAATTCGAAGCTTACATCGCTCACAAATTGCCAATAGGGATACAAGTACTTATTTGCTGAGAGCAGCCGGGTTGGTGATGAACTGTAGTACTCTATGTTATGGGGGACCGGTAGCGTTTGTGGATGATTTCACGGCCTGGGTAACAGGTCCAACGGTAGAAAGCAACCGTGATGGGACCAAAGAAATTATCAAGAAGGCACTGGACTGGGAAAGGAGAAGTGGCGCGACCTTCGAGGCAGAAAAGACGGCAATTATACACTTCACCCGGAAAGCATACAAGTCTAACGCAGAACCTTTTGCGATCAGGGGACAGCTTGTTCGCATACCTTTCGTTCATTCGTTCGTTCGTTCGTTCGTTCCGTTTAAAACGTTTATGCATGTTAAATCGTTTAACCGTTTAAGGGCATCCTAAAACCGTTTGAACGGTTAAACGATTTTCTAGCCCTGTCCTGGTAACAGGTCATTGATCGTGCGATTAGAAAGAAGGACAAAATCCAGTCCTTCATGTCTGATCACGAAGAGGCCATCGGAGACAATCGGCTATTAGTTGGAGATTGGGAGTTGCTAGGCAAAGCACATACGTTTCTTCAGCCATTTGCTTCAGCAACATTGTATGCAGAGGGAGATGACTCGTCTATCTCACAATCGTTGATGCTGATGGATATGTTGTTACTCCATTACGAAGAACAACAGGTACCCTTCAATCTATCCACATCGAGTCGATTACTAACATTGTATCAGAAGATATATCAGTCGGATGAACACTCCGACGAACGGATGGATCGAGCCATCGATATGGGATGGTTTACCCTCTCTAAATACTACTGCCTAACTGACGAGGTTCCCGTATACGCCGCCGCTCTCCTCCTTGATCCCCGTAAACGCATCGCGTATATCAAGCAGAACTGGTCAAAGGAATGGCATGAGGATACTATTGCCTCGGCCACAGCATTCTGGCAAAAGGAATTTAATTACGAGCAACCCAGCGACCATCCCTCCACCCCTACGTCGATGCCACCACCGCTGGCAAAGAAGCCAAATCAACTCGCGATACTATCAAAGAAGCTGGAGGTTAGGACTATTAACGCGAGTGTCAGGGATGATTTCACTAGCTTCATCAACGTTGATGCAACAGATATCCCTCCGGATTGTACGCCTCTGGAGTGGTGGTGTCAACCACAGCAGAGAAAGCAGTATCCGAAACTTAGCCGCATGGCTATTTCCATTCTTTCTATCCCAGCAGAGTCATCGGAGCCGGAGAGGACGTTTTCTGGGGCAAGAAGAACATGTTCATGGGATAGATTACGGATCACATGCAAAACTATCGAGATGATTGAATGTATGGGCAATTGGTTGCGTCAAGGACTCATACAGCCTCTGCATGAG